>NC_091064.1:198142322-198445352 GCF_000393655.2 Nicotiana sylvestris | reverse complement strand
AAGAGAAAGACAAAAAATACATGGGGGTTTTTGAATATGAAGAGGTTGGGGGAAAAGAAAGATTGACTGGAACATACACGTTGAAAAAATTATTCATCTACCTATTTTTAAATATGACAAATTATTATTTTATTTACATATCTAAAGAGCTTTATTTTCTTTATATTAAAAACTCTACTTTTGTATTAAAACTACTAAATATTATTTTTTAAATACCTATAAATATATTATTTTTAAAAATGGGACCCACCAAATTTGGGGGCCGAAGGCACAAGCCTTACCCCTCATCACGTTAGAACCGGCCCTGAGTATATGCATTTTTCCCACCACTTCTCTCGCAAATATATTAAAATAATAAACATTACAAATAATATTTCCCACATATTGTTGGTGAGAAACTTCATCATTTTTCCTATTAAATCTTCGTTGGAAAATTGTGGAAAATTTCCCACTTCTTCTCTGGGAAGTTTTTTCCGACCAGGCCTTTTCCTGGTGATCCTTTGTCACGACCCAAAAATCAACTATCGTGATGGCGCCTATCGGGGAACTAGGCCAGTGTAATGACCCGACTGGTTGTTTAGAGTATTTGCACTTCGCTCGACAGTTTACAGGCGTGAGTAGATCCGTATGATGTATTTTGACTTATGTGAATCGTCGGTTTTGGTTTTCAGGTTATTCGAGACTGATTTGGAAGAATGATTCTCAACTAGGGAGCTTTAAATTTGAAAGAGTTGACCGAGTTTGACTTTTTAGTATTTGACATCGGATTGGAATTTTGATGGTTTTGTTAGCTCTGTTGGGTGATTTTGGGCTTAAGAGCGTGTCCGGATTGTGATTTGGAGGTCCCTATTTGAATTTGGCTCGAAATGGCAAAAGTTGGATTTTTTAGAAAGTTTGTCCGAGAGTGGATTTTTTGATATTGGGGTCGGATTTCAATTTCGGAAGTTGGAGCAGGCCCATAATGTCAAATGTAACTTGTGAGCAAAATTTAAGGTCAATCGGACATGATTTGATGGGTTTCGGCATCGGTTGTGGACGTTTGAAATTTCAAGTTCATTGATTTTTGGATTGAGGTGTGATTCGTCTTTTCGATGTTGTTCTATGTATTTTGAGGACTCGAGTAAGTCCATGTTATGTTATGGACTTGTTGGTATGTTTGAACGTGGTCCCGAGGGGCTCAGGTGAGTTTCAGATAGGTTTGAATTGTGTTTCGCTCGTTTTATTATGTTTCGACGTTGTTTCTTCAAGCATAAATGGTACTACATTACGAAAATAAGCTCCAATTTCTGTTTTTATTGAAGCATTAGATCTGTATCGTAGTTACGGAGCCGTAGCAAAAGAATCATCGAATGTGGACATCGTATAAGGAGTTTATGGTTATTTTATTAAGAATTGGGTTGCCAAATTTTTCAGATTAATTACAAAATTGCCACTGACGTCGTATTTAAAAATCTACACTATTTCCAAATATTGAAACCAATATATCTCCTTCAATATAAGGTCAAATGGAGTGATTCAAGAGTCTAACTTGATTATAATTTCACAAGGAATCCATTGGAGGCATCAAAAGCGAGTTTTGAGGTCACTTGATATAAGAAACGAGGCAGAATAGTGTTAAAACGTGGGTTTTGTTCATATAACATATTTTGAGTTGGGGAGCTCGGAATTGGGCAATTTTTGAAGTGATTTTTACCATATGAATTGGATTAAGTGTTCTTTACTCTGTTTTGGTTATATTCCATGAATTTATCTTCAATTTTATTTTTTGGTTGATGAATTTTAAAGAGAAAAATGGGGGTTTTGGCCTAAAGTTTCATAATATGAATTTTTGAGTTTTGAACATCGATTTGGAGTCGAAATTGAGTGAAACTAGTATGGTTTGACTCGTAATTGAATGGGTTATCGGATTTTGTGAGTTTTATCGGGTTTCGAGGCATAGGCCTGTGTGTGATTTTTGGCCGGATTTGGAATTTGATTTAGGATTCTTTGAAATTATTTCCTTGGGATTTAATTGATGTATTTGAGTTGCTTTTGGCTAGTTTTGGGCCGTTCGGAGGTCACTACGTGCGTGATGGCATTTTTGGAGTATCGCTTGGCTTGCTCGGTATTGTAATTGGCTTGTTCGAGGTAAGTGTCTTGCCTAACTTTATTGAGGAAATTTTTCCTCCTATTTGACATTGTTTGCTACATGCGGGGATAATACATATATGAGGTGATGAACGTATATGTATGTACCAGGGTTAATCATGTTCGGGGTAGATTATGTTATAATTATGTCCTGCGCGACCTTCTTGATTCAAGCCTCACTTAACTTCTAGATATTAAGAATATAGTATTAAATGTTAGAAATCAAGATTTAGCCTATTATAACTTGATCAAATTTGATGGTATTCTGAGAATACATTGATGTGTCTAATTCGATCATCCCTATGCGTAATCATTAATACATTGCTACAGCCGATCTTTTTGAGATACTAGATTAGATACTTGTGTTGTGGATCATTTGTGAGATTTTTGGAAGTATTTGAATAATACAGTTCTTGAGAGTTTATTTAACCATTGTTGGCTTGGAAAGTTGTGATTGGGATTTGTTTAGAATATCCGTTAAAAACACTCTCCTTGATATTATTTATGTTGCATGCCTTGTTTGTCATTGATATACATATACTTGGTAAGGAAGAGTGTACAGCACGAAGGGTGATGTCGTGCCATTGTTTGTACATTATCATGTGAGGGAGAGTGTAAAGCACGAAGGGTGATGTCATGCCATATAATTGAGAGTAAAAGCACAAAGGGTGATGTCATGCCACGTTATGTAAGTGTAAAGCATGAAGGGTGATGTCGTTCCACGTTATGAGATTATAAAGCACGAAGGGTGATGTCGTGCCATTTTATCTATACTGCTATGCTTTTATATTATCGTGAGGTCATGGCACGATAGGTGTTTCCATGCAGGCGAGGATGAAGAACATGCATTATGTTGTGATATCTGTTTTCTTGTGTGTATGTTTATGTCTTTACCTTGAGCTGTTATTGTCGCAATCTTAGATCTGATGTGACTTGTTGCTATTGTTTTGTCATATATCTCTATATCAATTGTTGGTGTGTCACTCATATCTTCTGCTTGTTTAACTTGCAAATATCATGCCTATTTTCCTGCTTTTATAATTACACTCATGTCATATCTATTATGTTGCACTTGGTACAAGCCTTCCACCATGCTAGTCATCCATGCCTCTACTTATTAACTTGTAAAGATCATGCGCTTCTTTCTTATTTGTTATATCTATACTTAGGCCTCCATCATGCTAGTTAGTTGAAGTTGATATTCCTTGGTTCCAATTGCTGACATCACTCACATGTTTTTCGCCTAGTCTTTTATTGTTTCCCACATGTATATCCTCGTTCATTATAGCTATTTGTGTATTTCCTACTTTGTACTTCCTAGTATCGGTATTTCTATCATTTGGTTGGTTCTGTTATACATAAATTGGGTGAGGATGAGATAAAATCACGAAGGGTGTTGCTGTGCAATTGACTTGGTATCTCAGTACATTCCTCATGCTAGGAAAGTGTCACGACCCAAAATTCACTAGCCGTGATGGCACCTAACTCAACCCGCTAGGTAAACCAACTAATAACTATCCAATTCCAATAATATTAAAAGATGATTAAACAAAAAAATTATCTAAATCTTATACATTTCCCAAGGATTAGTGGTACAAATCATGAGCTTCTAAGAATAGAGTTTACAAAGCTGATATGAAGAAAATACATCTTCTCTTTGAAAGGTACATAAACAGAGTTTTATAAATCTAAGGCTACCATGAACAAGAGGCAGCTACAACATGAACGCAGGTACATCTTCAAATCCAGCTTCCATTGAACACAACAACCTCAGCAGCCAACATCTGCATGTAATGTGCAAAAGTATAGTATCAGTACAACCGACCCCATGTACTGTTAAGTAACAAACCTAGACTTAGGTTGAAAGTAGTAACGAGCTGGAACATGGTCGGGTCCAACACCAATAACCAACAACAATTCATAACAAATTTACTTTGTACAACTGAAAAACTGGTAGCAGATTTTGAAATCTTTTCTTGCTTGTTTTGAGAAGGACTGACTCAGAGTAGAAGACACAAATGATGCAAAGAAATAAATATTAACAAGAAATGCCCCTGTCGGAAGGACAGAAGGAAGATTTTTTTTTCTTTTTTTTTTCAATAACTAGCCTTAATGATCATGACATGCATTTTGGACTCAACGGCCTGATCTATCAAACTAATCCAATCTTCCCTTTTACCATTCTTATGATCTTTGAAGTCGGGCCTATCCGTGCCAATTCTTTGTATCAGCTTCATGACTCACTTTCGACTAGTGGTTCCCCAAGGGGTTTTCACCAAAAAATATCTCTCATTTATTTATCTCTGCTTACCGTCGCCTTACAGTGCCTGTTAGGGTTTTCACTAGTAAGACTCTCTCATTTTTCTCTCTTTTTTTTCTTTTGCCTTCTTGTGTGAGCAACTTGACAGTGTTTTATGTCACGTGACAATCATTGTTCATTGCATGCTTCTCTTGGCATTCTTGAAGGCATACGGGAGGAGTCTTTATTTGGAAGGTTTTTGGATAGGGTTGAAAAGAAGGGTCGGCATGAAGCTCAAAACAAACTAAAGATGACGGGGTTATATACTTACAACTTTTGGAATCGACTCTTTTAAAAATGAAATAAAATCTTTGCCCCAGTTTCAGCTATTGGTTTTTTTTCTCTGAATTTCTTTATTTTAAATTCTTATTTGGTTGGACCAAACCGTGAGGATGCCTACGTATCTTTTAAAGGAATCAGGTCTAACGTAGTTCAAACATCTGACCTAAACTATTTTTCATCTTTCTTTCTGTTTCTCTTTTTTCTTTTTTCTTTTTTTTTCTTTTTTTTTGTTTGCCCCAACTTCTATTTTTGAGGGCATGGACCTTCGACAGTTCTTTTTTTTTCACTTGAACTTTCAAAGAGCTGCCCAGTTTGTACTCTTGGGGTATGGACTTTTCTTTTCTTTTTTCATTTTGTTTTCAATTTCTTTTTTTTGACGCTTGACTCTAAACTTGATTCCAAAAGGGGGTGGTCAAAGAAAATAACACAGGCTCAAAAACGGTAATAAAGGGTATAAAGTATTTGGGTAGCAGAAAAATAGCCTCCCAACCTCGAGAACGCCAATTATAGTATCCTTTCACAATCACAGCATTGACGAACATGTCTGTTTTCTTGGTGTGTCGTGGTCCCAAGACACTTTCCATCCCTTACTTTCCTACAAACTTCAATTGACTAAACATCCTCAAGCCCGACCTCCACAATGATTTGAAGGTGAATTCTACTCGACCTCAATTCCAAAGTATCTCAACTCTTTATTCATCCTCAAAAGTATCTTTTTTTTTTCAATTATTCGATTCCATATTAAATCAGTTTCTAAGATCTGACCAAAATTTTCGCATGCATGTCATATCATTAGAACTAGCGAAAAAAGAACTAGGAACAAAATGACACAAAATGACAAACTATATTTTATTGAGTAAAGGATGAAAGGATTTGACAACAAGACAAACAACCCAAGATCCGAGTTACAACCCCAAATAACCCGAATAATGATAATAGCAACAAAACAAATGGACAAGACTCACACAGACAGAATGGAGGGATAGAAGGGTTTGACTAAATAAAATGGACAAGACTCACAGTGAATAGGGAATGACTTTTCAATTGCTAGGCTTGACATTTAGCCACAAATTTGCTCATCAGAATCAGCAGAGCCTGTGAGCACGTGATTTTTGCTTCACGGAAATTACTCCAAAAGAAATCAAAAAATAAAACAAAATCCATCTGTGTACGATTTTTAGAATTTACGTGACATTTTGGTAATTATTTGGTCCGTAAATGCTTGCCGTTGTTGTGATTGGTATAAATATATATATATATATATATATATATATATATATATATATATATATATATATATATACGCGTATAAATACATGTTGCCTGCACACTCAGGATCTAATTGCGCATTGTGGAGTCAATTAAACCATGTTTTATTTTAAAAGAAAGAAAATCACAAAAATATGCATTTTTGTTGTGTTTTGTCATTTATGTGTGCCGTGGTGTAAGATGACCTCGTGTGTTAATTGTTGTTAAGGTGTAACATTGTTGTAGGCTAATTTTGGTTTTACAAAATTATTTTAGAATTTTTTTGATTACTAATTAAAGTAGAAAAAAGAAAAGGGTTGAAAATAGTAAAGAATACCCGGATTTGAGCCCAAAATTGAGCTGAAAATCAAGCCCAAATAGCACAAAAAAATCGGCCCAAGTCAGTCAGCCCAGAAGACCCGTTTCCCCGCACCCCAAACCAGACCCCCCCTTTCACCCACTATTCACCATCGTCCCCAGAGCCCCCTCCTCTCGAACCCTAGCAGCCTTAGGTTTCCCCCACCGTAAACCCGGCCACCCGGACTCCGATGGCCACCAAAACAACACCCCTGATACACCCAACCACCCTGAACACGAATCCACCAATCGTTTACCTCGAATCACCCTGCAACTTCTCGAATCTTCAATCGAAGATTCGAGCAACAAGCAGACCTACACCCACCAACCCCAAACTCACACCACAACACCTCCTGGCCTCCCTCACCCCCTGAATGACCTTGGTTCCGTTCGAATCTGACCAGAACTGAACGAACCCCAAATCAGACCACCAAGAACCCTAGAACTCAGATTTATGAGTGTCTGTCCAAATCAACAAAGGATCGGGTCCTAATAGACTTTAACCGAGGTGTTCTCAGTTGAGAACACTTCGATTAAGGTCCATTCGACCCCAAAATGGTTGAATCCGAGTTCGAGTTTGAGTCAGTTTTAATTTCAAGTCCCCGAGGTAATTTTCCCTTTTCTTTTGTTTCTCCTATAGATTCTATCTGTCTTTCATGTTTGGTTTAGTTTGTTTTTGACTTTTTCTGTCAATTCTGTGAACCCTGAGATAATGTTTAAGTCATTTTGTGTGTTTTATTGATTGTTTGCTACCTATTATAGTCAGGGATTAACTTAAGAACATGTCAAGTGATATTTAAAATATTATTAATCCAATGGCAATGGGGAACAAGACACAAGGGCATGGGTTTATTTGAATACTATAACCCCTCCCATGACTCTTGAGTAAAACAAATAGGACAGGCATGGGAGACAACATAGTAGGGATCAATAAAGATGCTTAGGCATGGGAATTAAAGGGGTATGGGCAGGAAAAGGCTGAAGGAATCAAGGCAGCCTGGAGGCCTGCCATTTCTGCCTATAAATAGGCTCATTTAGAACAAGAAAAGGGCTGGTCTTCCAACTTTGAGAGGTCAGTTTAGTATTGAGAGCATAGGCTGGAAGAATTATTGGGGGCTTCAGAAAAAAAGAAAAGGCTGTTAGTCTTAAAAGAAAAGTTGGGGCTGGTCTTTCAATTCGAAAAGGGCAGTTTAGTTTTTTTGAGAGCATAGGCTGGGCTATTACTTTGTTAAGCCAGTGCTAGGCTTTACATAAAAGAACTTCAGTTTTTCCCTGAGTATTTGAGAAATCAGAAGCCACTGTTTTTCTTTTCTTTTGCCCCTGTCTGTGTTCTTTTGGTGTTGTTGGATTTCAGCTGGATATTTCCTAGCGTCCCACTGTCGAGCATTGTTTCATTGGGTTACTGTTTGGTTTATTTCCTGGTTTTCTTTAACTCTGCCACGGGGTGTCTACTACTGTTATTATTGGCTTCATTGGTTGGTGCTGTGTCGATGTATCTGCTGTGCTGCTGCTTATACTGTTGTTGTTACTACTGCCTGGCTGCTTGCTGCTGATATTCTTTTTCTTCTTCTGGTTCTTGTTGTCTAAATCCAGGTACACATACTAAGATGATGTAATTTCATGTTGAAGTTGACATTTGAAGCATGAATATACACATGAATAAGTTAAAGTTATAAACTGAATTTAGTTTTCTTTACTGATTGTACTAAAGCCATTTTATGTATCACTGATATGTAGACTCCTGCCAAGGAGCTGTATAACTGTACAGTTTTCACATACGCAGTCATTTAGTTTATGAGCCCCCTATGTAGGCCTTTAGTTAAAAGAAAGATAGGATGCTAAAGAGCACCCTGCTTATTTCAGTTTGTTTGTAAAGATGCATGTCAAACTAGGATTAGGCCAATATACTTCTAATTGCCATGACAGCCCAATTTCAGTGCGCAAATGGTTTGAATTAGGATTAAAACTAGATCTTTAAGTTCTCTCATGCCAACAGATCGCTTGCTTTAAAATTTACTACAGACTGTTAAATGAAATAGTATCAGTTTATTTTTCAACTTTGCAAGCTCATGAATATGTGTAGAAACTATTAAATAGGCCCAATTTGAAGTAGGATGGCCCAGGTCCGGTATTACCCCTTATACGTTGGACCTGGGCCTATAAATGTCTAACGGACTACTCTTGCTACGGACATTTTAGATTTAACGAATCATGTTCGAAATTTAACTATAATACCTCATAAGTATATAAATAATGTAGGACCTCTTTCTTCATTTATTTTAGAGACGAACTTAATAGAAAATATAGTTACGGTAAGTTTGTCCTTAAAAACAAAAATGAGACGAGCCTTACCGAATAAATCACACATCGCTGGGGCCCTCAATAATTAAATAACCATTGACTAGACTTTGGATTTGGCCGTTTAATGAACCTTCACGGCCTCTTCCTAAAATAACAATACGTTAGTCTCTTTAGGACGCGCCTTAATAAATCTTACCTTCTTAAACTCGGGTGCACATTTATGTGACCCAAATCCAAATCTCAGCGGAGTTGAAATGTGTCTCTAATCACGGGTACATTGATTGTGACGTGGTTTGAGATGCGTGTCCATGACGTTGCAAATTCCTTTAAAAAAAATAAGAACGAGATGAGCCTCGCCAAATAAAAATACAAAATTGCGGGGCCCTCAGTAAATATTTTCTTTAAAATTGCTTAGACTTCGGGATGAACCGTTTAGTAAAATTCTACGGTCCTACCCAAAGTAAATGATACGCTAGTCACTTTAGGCGCGTATTTAATAATGTTATCTTCCTAAGATCGGGTGCACATTTATGTGACCCAAATCCCAGTCTCAACGGAGTCGAAATGTGTCTTTAATCACGGGTACATTGATTGTGACGTGACTCGAGATGCGTTTTCACAACGTTGCAAATTCCCCCAATAATAATAATAATAATAAATAACGAATGAGACGAGCCTCGACAAACAAGAATACCCAAAGTGCGGGGCCCTCAACGATAGTTATTTTGAGTACTTAGATTCCGGGATAGGTCGTTTAGCAAATTTCACGGCCCAACCCAAAATAATGATACACTAGTCGCTTTAGGCGCGTATTTAATAATGTTATCTTCTTAAACTCGGGTGCACATTTATGTGACCCAAATCCAAATCTCAACAGAGTTGAAATGTGCCAACAACCACGGGTGCATTGATGTGACGTGGTTCGAGACGTGTTTCCACGATGTTGCAATTCTTGATAAAAATAATAGTAAATAATAAAAGCGGTTAAAACTTAAAATTCGCACATAGGTTCAACATGTATTAAATCAGATGAACAAGCCGAATATGACAGTTGAGTGACCGTGCTAGAACCACGGAACTCGGGAATTCCTAACACCTTCTCCCGGGTTAACAGAATTCCTTATCCGGATTTCTGGCGCGTAGACTGTAATATGGAGTCATTCTTTTCCTCGACTCGGGATTAAATTGGTGACTTGGGATACCCTAAATCTCCCAAGTGGCGACTCTGAAATAAACAAACAAATCCCGTTTCGATTGTCCTTTAATTGGAAAAAACTCCTTACGCCCTCGCGGGGCGTAAAAAGGAGGTGTGGCAGCTCTGGCGACTCTACTGGGGACAAATATACCCCAGAATCTCTGGTTCAGGGTTAGAAATTCGAGCTTAGATGAATTGTTATATTTTGTTTTATCTGATTCTGCTACATGATATATGCCTAATGTGCTAAATGATGCTCTTACCGCTTTGATATTATCTGAACTGTATATAAATTGTGCCGAAACCCTTCTCTTCTTACCTCCGAGGAGAAGCTCGCTGGTCGAGACTCCCTATTCTGTTAGTGTCATGCCCAAGTAGAAAGAGGCTCGGATAAGTTACAAAGCCGGATGACCCCGCGGGTCCCCGGTACGTAGCCCCCTCCTCGACTCGAGTTGTCCGCTCGGGTAAGCCAGGTCTAGAACAAAGCCCAGTTTGAAACTTAGTAAAACATGACTTCATGCCGGATCCCTAGTAGGAAAACGCTTATTTGCATCATGTTGCATCTGACTTAGGGGTCTCAACACAGGGGTTGGGCCCGTCTAGGAATAGCAACCTGGAACAAAAAGACCATCTTGTGGCATCTTGTCTGCTAGTGCATTTAATTTGCTTCGAATTTGCATGTTGACCGGCAGGTGATAACGGGAAAATGAAAAAAATGATATAATAATTTTGAGAAAGACCAATGTCCAAATAATTTTGATTTTTGAGAAAGAGAACGGGATCCGTGATTTAGATAATTTTCTTACCCGAACTACGTCGGTTTGATTCTCACCGGATGTGGGATACGTAGGCAACCCTTATCGGGTCCAACTCCCCGTTTTTACCAATAATGATATATAATAAAATATATATATGTATATATATATATATATATATACACATGTATATATATACATATATTGCTTCTTTCAAAAAAAGGGGCGGGTGAGGCCATTTTGCGGGAATAGCCGAATGTTCCCGAAAGGGGCGACGGAAGTTTGGCTTCGCACAAACAGCTGCCTTTGGCCATTTTTTATTTTCTTTTGGCCGGTTAAGGTCCCACGGCCTTAAAATCTTCACCCCTGAAGAGCTGAAAGGCCGTATCGGGAAAGTCGGTTTTGCTTTCTCCAAATTTAAAAAAAAACGGAAAAATGTTTTGGAGTCAAAATAAAGATTTTTGCTTTCGTCTAAAAATCACCTTAATAAATGTGCAGAATGAGCACGAATAAGAGTTCATCTGAGGCCATTATAAACAAAGTTCCTTTGGGCTTACGCATGTGGTGGAACGACTTAGAAGAATCAGGGCGAGATACAGTCAAAATATACCTGGGAAATTTGGTTGGATTGCTGAACCTCGATCCGCGAGGGGACATCATATGGGCTTTAATTTCATTATGGGACTCGGCACACAACGTATTTCACTTCTCGGACTTTGAGCTCACCCCGACGCTGGAGGAGTTGGCAGGGTACATCGGATGTCCTAAAATCCCTATGAAAGAACAGTATCTCATTGCACCAAGGACCGTGACCATACACAAGTTCCTAGACACCGTAAAGATCCACAGAACGGTACACAACCCAGAGTTATCAAAAGGGTTTTGTAGTTTG
Source organism: Nicotiana sylvestris (assembly GCF_000393655.2). Classification (NCBI taxonomy): domain Eukaryota; kingdom Viridiplantae; phylum Streptophyta; class Magnoliopsida; order Solanales; family Solanaceae; genus Nicotiana; species Nicotiana sylvestris. Next base: position 198,433,896 of record NC_091064.1, on the reverse strand, counting down.
GCATTTATGTATGACAGGTACGGTCATCTTGGAGGGTTCAACAATCCCGAGTGTAAGATCTGCAGTGGGGAAAGCCGGTTGAAATGGGAGAGGCATAGGTGTATTGCTTTCATGATAGCCTTTCTAGGTTTTCTGGTGTTCCCTAGAAAGGATGGGAAAATTAACATACAAATCGCTGGGGTCGTCAGCACTTTGCTCAAGCAAGAAAACAACACTCTGGCCCCAATGATAATAGCAGACATTTTCCGCGCACTCACTATTTGCAAAACCGGAGGAGGTTTCTTTGAGGGATGTAATATCCTACTGCAAATGTGGATGATAGAGCATCTATGTCATCGCCCTCAGTTGCTGAGATATGGGTTATCACAAAAGACTTCTATAGAAGAGTTTCCCACCAGGGTCGATGGTTTCAACCTGCCAGAAGGGGTCGCCGAATGGGTCATGCTGCTGCGCTCGGTTTCGGCAAACCAGATAGAATGGGCATTTGAGTGGCTACCCATAGATGAGGTCATACACATGTCGACCACTGAGTCTCATTTATTGTTGATGGGTCTCCAGAGTATCCAGCCTTATGCGCCCAACTGAGTATTGAGGCAATTGGGGCGATATCAAATAATTCCGAAGGAAGAGGATCTCAGTAGCCAGGTGATCGAAATTGGGCCTGGTGGGCAGTTCCTTGAAGCAGTCGTTCGGAGAATCTGGAATGAGTGTCAAACCCTGAAAGTAGATACTTGTGTACAAGATCGGGCCAAGGGCGAAGTGTCGCCAAAATACCTCATGTGGTACAGAAGAGAGCTTGAGCACCAGAGACCAACTAAGAGAGCTCACGTCCAAGACTTTGCGGAATCGTCGCATGCACAGTGGGGCTGGTTAAAGAGGGAGGAAGGCTACCGGGATGAAATCGGAAAACTAAAGCGACAAGTTGAAAGACTTATATTTGAGAACAACGTGTAGGTCGCCTCCGAGCAGGGTGAAAAGAACAAAATAGCCAAAGAAAACCAGACACTGAAAGCCCGCATTCGCCAAGTCAGTAAGAGTAACAGCGATCGGCAGAAACATCGCTCCAATGAAAGGTTGATAGCAGAGTTGAGGGATCAAATCAGCAAAAGCCGAGAAGAATTAGAGAGATCAGAAGCTTGCATAGCAAGAATAAAGGTCAGATGGGCAAAAGGTACAATGGCCCGGAGGCAGCGTCTGCAACAAGTCATAAGGGATTATGAAATGAGCATCGGGATATTAAGGAAAACGAACTCCACTCTTCAGGAATGGATCTTCAAACAAGCACGAGATGCCCAGGCCGACAGAAGACGCTGTTACGATGCAATGACCAGAATGGAAAGGCAAATGGAGATGTTCCAGGATCGACTTGCCGACAATGCTCAAGCACTGGGATTAAAAAACCGGCGAATAGAGCAATTGTTCGTTGAAAGGGACAACATTCAAGGAAGTATTGATGAGATTGGGCACTACATCTACATGAGATGCCTAGCATGTGAGCAAATACCTTGGAAAACCCTCCTTGTTTCCATCATGGGCTGCGTCCACCGGATCATGAATGAGTTGAAGATCTTGCAGAGAGACCTTACACCAAGGGCCGCGGAAAGGCCGAAAGATGCCTCGTGGGCCCCTAAGTTGGAATTTTAATCTTTTGTTCGAGTCTTGTTTAATTGGCTTTGTTGTCTTCCCATATGTTGTTTTCTTTTTCTTTTAATCAAGTCGGGTTAAGAACTTTGGAATCTGTACTATTGCTATTCCTTGTTTGAAGTAATTTGTAATAGCAAATTTTGGTGACGAGTTATTTGATTCCAAAAGAATTGGTATGTGTCTTTACTTTGTGGCAGAACTACGCTCGGTCTGATTCGCACAGGGAAGTGATACGTAGACAATCCACATAAGATTCGACCGCCATTAATAAAAAGGGAGAAAAAAGAAAGAAGAAGAAAATATAAAAATAGAATAAAATACAGGGGTTCCCAAAGTACTTTAAAGGGACAAATAAGCAAGCCGGGATGACGCATGTTGTTTGAAGCAAAGCATGTTAGAAATGGTTAACTGCCTAGGAGCATTGCATCCCCAATGTGCTATTATCAAATCTGTTAAACTCTAACGCTAACAAGTTTGTTGTTTTCCACAAATATCAGACAGTTAGTTGTTAAAGCATTCTGGCAACACACCCTTACCAAACCAGATCCAAAGGACCGGTAACAACGAGCATGACTACTTCAGAAAATAGTACCGAGGAAGAAAGGCCGTTGAGCCAGTTGTTAAAAGAAGCTATGGAGAAGATAGAAAGGATGGGACTAGAGATGAATGTAATGCAGTTAGCTCTAGCCAAAGCACAAAAGAGCCCTGAGCCACTGGGGCACATGTCGGAATACCCTCACTCCGGCCCTTCAACAAGCCTCCCAAATCACCATTATCATCAGGAGAGAAGCCCCCATGATTCCCAAGCTCCACCACCCCATCAACCTCTCCCAACACCAAATGTTCCCACTTTTATGGGACCTACCTCAGCCACCCTACAAAGATCAACCAGCGAGCCGTTGTTTCAAGCTCACGATACGCAATACTATCCCCTTGAGCCCACATTCCATGCGCCATAACCCCATACTTACAATCCACACTTGGAGGTACCGGCGGAAATTGAAAAACCGGTTAAGGTCCCAGAACAAGATGAGGTAATGAGGAAGTTCAAAAGCCTGGAGCAGTCCTTCAGGAACCTGCACGGACTGGGCAACCAGGTCAGCGTGGCCTACAAGGATCTATGCCCTTTCCCGGACGTCCAACTCCCATCTGGGTTCAAGATGCCTAAGTTTGACTTGTACGAAGGGCACGGTGATCCCATGGCACATTTGCGGGGCTTTTGTAGCAAAATGAGAGGGGCAGGCAGCAAAGATGAGCTACTGATAGCTTATTTCGGCCAAAGTTTGAGTGGATCGGCACTGGAATGGTATACCAGGCAGGATTCCAGCAGATGGTACACTTGGGATGATCTGGCGTAGGCTTTCGCCGGTCACTTTCAATACAATCTCGAGATAGTCCCTGACCGTCTCACATTGCTGAGGACCGGAAAGAAGCCTGGGGAAAGTTTTTGTGAGTTCGGTTTCCGCTGGAGAGAACAAGCGGCCAGAGTTGATCCTCCCATGAGAGAGGGAGAAATGGTGGACTACTTCTTGCAAACACTGGATCCAACTTACTTTGGTCACTTGGTGACGACAGTTGGGAAATCCTTCAATGAAGTAGTAAAGATAGGGGTCATGATAGAGGAGGGTCTGAGGTCTGACAAAATCCTGAATTACTCAGCGCCCAAGGCAACGACCCAGGCTATTCAGAGCGGCACGGGAGGTGCGCTGGGAAGGAGGAAGAAAGAAGAAATTTCCACGATTGAGGCAAACAGTTGGCCCAGGTCCGGCAAACCACACTACAACCAACCCAGACCCCACAGGCCAAACTACCCATACAGCCCACCACAGCACTACTATCCACCTCAAGAACCACACTTCTCCGTACACCAAGCCCAAACATACACTCAGCCTCCGGTTCGCCGCAATGGCGCGCGCCGGCTCCCCAGAACACATATGCACCACCACAAAACACCTATCCTCCACCAAGGGCATATAGAAACCCTCCAGGGGCAGGCTTTTGGGGAAATCAAGCTGCTAGGAAAGACAGGCTACAGGGACATAGAGCTTTTACGGAGTTGGGAGAAACCTACACCGCCTTGTTCCACAAATTGAGGCAATTGGGTTTGGTTAGTCCTGTCGAGACTCGAGGACCAAATCCTCCACCCTAAAATTTGGACCGATCAATAAGCTGTGAATACTGCTCAGGGATGCTGGGGCATAATACTGAAAAGTGTTGGAAGTTAAGGCATGCAATACAAGATCTTATTGATGCCAATAAGTTCGAAGTCCAGACGCCGGAGGAGCCCAACATCAACCAAAACCCATTGCCAGTACACCACGAAGCTCACATGATCGAGCTGGTATACGAGGGAGGAGCCAAAGAAGCCATCACAGACAGTGATGACAATTCAAGCCGCTCCGAAAGAAGGGTCGACCGGTGGAGGACCAGGGGTACAGTTGCAGGGGAAAGTATCCAACCAGTGGTGATATTAGGAAAGAGTCCGTCCACCTCAACAACGAAACCAGAGCCAGCCAAATTGGTAATATCAGGGACACTGCCCACACCTGTGGTTGTCGTAAAAGGGGTCTGCAGAGGGCTGGTCACCATAAAGCCGGTAGTCCAATTGCCGATGACTGATAGCAAGGCCGTGCCCTGGAAGTATGAAAATGCAGTGGTAATACACAAGGGAAAGCAAGTGGAGGAGGATAGCTGTGAAGCGCAAGGTTTGACTCGATCAGGACGATGTTTCGCTCCGGTGGAGTTGAGAAGACCCAACCCAGCTGCAACAAAGAAACCTGTGTCCGAAGAAGAAGCTGATGAGTTCTTGAGGAAGATGAAAGTGTAGGATTATTCTATGGTCGAACAGTTGAAGAAAACACCGGCCCAGATCTAGCTGCTATCACTACTAATCCATTCTGACGAACATTGTCGGGCCTTGATGAAGATACTGAATAAAGCTCATGTGCCCAACGAGATTTCTGTAAATCACCTGGAAATGATTGCCAACAAAATTTTCGAGGTGAACAGGGTAACTTTCTCAGATGATGATCTGCCAGTGGAAGGCACGGAGCATAATAAAGCTCTCTACCTAACTGTCAAATGTGAAGACTCGGCAGTTACTCGGGCATTGGTGGATAACGGCTCAAGTGCCAATATTTGTCCATTATCCACCCTGAACCAGTTAAAGATCGACTACAAAAGAATCCACAAGAATAGCATTTGCGTCCGAGGATTTGACGGGAATGGAACAGCCACCGTGGGGGATATTGTACTCGAATTGACCATCGGTCCAGTCCAGTTTACCATGGAGTTCCAGGTATTAGATACCTCGGTATCTTATAACCTTCTGTTGGGACGACCATGGATCCACGCAGCCAAAGCGGTGCCTTCCACCTTGCACCAAATGGTCAAGTTCGAGTGGGATAGACAAGAGGTCGTACTGCATGGCGAGGACACTGCGTGCACCATGGGTGGCGCCATTGTGCCTTTCATAGAGACCAATGATGACAAGGGTCCCTGGGTTTACCAGATGTTCGATGCGATATCGGCAAACAAGGTTTCTGAGGGTGAGATCATTCATCACCCTAGGGTAGCTTCCGCAACGGTCATGATGGTTTCGGAAATGCTGGGTAATGGGTTTGTGCCCGGAAAAGGCCTGGGAGTTGAGCTTCAGGTGATTGTTCAACCTGTCTCCTTGCCCAAGAATTTGGAGACCTTTGGATTGGGGTTAAAACCAACCGCGGCAGACGTAAAACGAGCGCGGAAAATGAAGAAGAAAGTTTGGTTTCTTCCCAAACCTGTGCCACGTCTCTCAAGATCTTTTGTTAGAGCAAGTGCCAAGGGGTCACCGGTCCCAAAGATTCTCGGACCATTGATTGGGATGGACGGGGACTTGAATCAGAGTTTCGAGAGGCTATTCGCTGATGTCAATATGGTAGAAGTCAGAGAGAGCTCCAGCGGAGCGGATATACAGTTTGTGGGGCCTGAGGCCAAAACCAACAATTGGACGGTTACTCCTCTTCCTATCCAGGGGGAGTCCTGGTAGTGGGCTTTGATTTTTGCTTTTTTGTTTCGGATTATTCCAGGGTGTAATCCAATTCTTATTTTGTGTTGTAAAAGTGTGAACCTTGTTATCCCGCAATTTCAATAAAATTCTTTTCTTTTGTCTCGTTTTAATTTTGTTTTGTTCTTTTTCTTTCTGAACAGTTCTCTTTTTACTGGTTCTAATGACATGGCCTGCACATCGGATCTTCAACCTAGTCTAATAAATCAATCCGACTCCGACTTAAGGATACAAGAGGACGAGTGTGACGATGAGTCTGAATATGACAGGGATGAAGCCTTCGAAGAAATAAACCGAGAACTGTGCTAGTTTGAAGAGAAACCCAAGCCTAATCTGAATGACACGGAGGCTGTGAATCTAGGAGACGCGGATAATGTCAGAGAAACCAAAATCAGCATCCACATTGAGCCAAACGTCAGGGAAGAATTGATCAAAACCCTCGTGGAATTCAAAGATGTTTTTGCATGGTCGTATGATGATATGCCGGGATTAAGCACCAATCTAGTGGTTCACAAATTGCCCACTGAACCGGCATACCCTCCGATCAAGCAAAAGCTAAGGAAATTTAAAACAGAGATGAGTGTAAAGATCAAAGAAGAGGTGATTAAGCAGTTGCAGGCGAAGGTCATTCGGGTCACTCGATATCCCGAGTAGTTGGCCAATGTGGTACCCGTGCCGAAGAAGGACGGCAAAATCAGGGTGTGCGTCGACTACCGCAATCTCAACAAAGCAAGTCCTAAGGATAACTTTCCATTGCCCAACATCCATATCGTGATCGATAATTGCGCTGGGCGCGAGATCAGATCCTTTGTGGACTGCTATGCAGGATATCATCAGATCTTAATGGACGAAGAAGATGCGGAAAAGACAGCTTTCATTACACCATGGGGAACTTACTGCTACCGGGTCATGCCATTCGGACTGAAGAATGCTGGGGCAACGTACATGCGAGCGATGACTACTGTGTTTCACGACATGATACACAAAGAAATTGAGGTGTACGTAGATGATGTGATCATAAAGTCTCAGCGACAGGGAGACCATGTAGCAGACCTAAGGAGATTTTTTCGAAGACTCCGAAGGTATGATATCAAGCTCAACCCGGCCAAATGCGCATTCGGGGTTCCATCAGGAAAGCTGTTAGGATTCATCGTCAGTCGACGGGGTATTGAGTTAGACCCATCCAAGATCAAATCCATCCAAGATTTTCCACCGCCAAAGAATAAAACGGAGGTAATGAGTCTATTGGGGAGGCTAAATTATATCAGCAGGTTCATCGCCCAACTCACGGCGACTTGTGAACCCATATTTCGGCTTCTGAAAAAAGATGTTGTGGTATACTGGACGGCGGAGTGTCAAGAGGCTTTCGACCAAATCAAAGGGTATCTGTCCAATCCACCTGTGTTGGTTCCACCTGAGCCAGGGAGGCCATTAATTCTTTATTTGACAGTCCTGGAGAATTTGTTTTGCTGCGTGTTGGGGCAACACGACATTACAGGAAGAAGGGAGCAGGCCATTTATTATCTTAGCAAGAAGTTCACAGTGTACGAGGTCAAGTACACTCAACTCGAGAGGACCTGTTGCGCCCTAACTTGGGTGGCTCAGAAGTTTAAACACTACTTGTCCTCGTATACTACTTATCTCATCTCCCGTTTGGACCCATTAAAGTACATTTTCCAAAAACCCATGCCTACAGGGAGGTTAGCAAAATGGCAAATCTTGCTCACAGAGTTTTATATCGTCTACGTAACAAGGACGGCCATAAAGGCCCAAGAGCTGGCCGATCACTTGGCTGAGAATCCCGTTGATGAAGAATACGAGCCGTTGAGGACATATTTCCCAGACGAGGAAGTAATGTACACAGGTGAGCTGGAATTACCCGAGGAACCAAGCTGGAAGCTTTTATTTGATGGAGCCGCAAACGCGAAAGGGGTTGGAATAGGAGCGATACTCATTTCGGAAACAGGACGTCACTAACCTGTTACAGCTCAGCTACGCTTCTATTGTACCAACAACATGGCAGAGTATGAAGCATGCATTTTGGGTCTGCGACTAGCTACAGACATGGATGTCCAGGATGTTTTGGTCTTGGGAGACTCGGACCTCCTGGTGCATCAGATTCAGGGTGAATGGGAAACACGAGATTTGAAACTCATACCATATCGACAGTGTTTGCATGATCTGAGCAAGCGATTTCGATCAATGAAATTCAATCATATCCCGAGAGTTCATAATGAGGTTGCCGATGCATTGGCCACCTTAGCATCAATATTACACCACCCCGACAAAATGTATGTTGACCCGTTGCACATTCAGGTTCGTGATCAGCATGCTTATTGCAATGCGGTAGAAGAGGAAGTAGATGGCGAGCCTTGGTTTCATGATATAAAGGAATACCTCAAAATGAGGATATATCCTGAACAGGCCACTTGAGACCAAAAAAGAGCCCTTCGGCGTTTGTCGAATGGTTTCTTCCTCAGTGGAGGAGTGTTGTACAAAAGAACCCCAGACTTGGGATTGTTAAGATGTATAGACGCCGGTCAAGCCATGACGGTTATGGAAGAGGTGCATGCTGGAGCTTTCGGGCCACATATGAGCGGATATGTATTGGCAAAGAAGATCCTTCGAGCAGGGTACTATTGGCTCACCATGGAGCATGACTGTATCACTTTCGTGAGGAAATGCCATCAGTGTCAGATACATGGAGATCTGATTCATTCTCCGTCGACAGAGTTGCATACGATGTCAGCACCCTGGCCATTTGTCGCATGGGGCATGGATGTCATTGGGCCTATCGAGCCGGCAGCGGCCAATGGCCATAGGTTCATTCTGGTGACCATCGACTACTTCACCAAATGGGTTGAGGCTAAAACCTTCAAGTCGTTAACTAAAAAGGCAGTGGTGGATTTTGTTCACTCCCATATCATCTGCAGATTTGGGATCCCAAAAGTGATCATCACGGATAATGGTGAAAATCTTAACAACAACCTGATCTGAGAGGTATGCCAACAATTCAAGATTACACACCGCAATTCCACCCCATATCGTCCTAAGGCGAATGAAGCGGTCGAAATAGCCAATAAGAACATCAAGAAGATACTGCGGAAGATGGTGGAAGGATCTAGACAATGGCATGAGAAACTAACCTTTGCTTTGGGTTATCGCACTACAGTCCGGACTTCCATAGGTGCAACTCCTTATTTGTTGGTATACGGAACTGAAGCAGTAATACCAGCGGAGATTGAAATTCCGTCCCTCCGGATTGTCGCTGAAGCCAAGATTGATGATGATGAATAGGTCAAAGCTCGACTGGAACAGTTGAGCTTGATAGACGAAAAAAGATTGGCAGCAGTGTGCCATGGTCAGTTGTATCAGAAGAGTATAGCAAGGGCGTACAATAAGAAGGTGCGCCCCAGAAAATTTGAAGTAGGGCAGCAGGTATTGAAACGGATCCTCCCGCATCAGGTCGAAGCAAAAGGCAAGTTCGCCCCAAATTGGCAAGGGCCTTATATCGTGACCAGAGTGTTGTCCAACGGTGCTTTGTGCCTAACAGATATCGAGGGAAGATGTGTCGATATGGCTATCAATTCTGATGCAGTCAAAAGATATTATGTGTAATTTCTTCGATTGTGGTAGTTATTGGTTTGTTTGTTTGTATTTGGTATTTATTGGATAATGAAATGACGGAGGCAATTCTTTCTTCTATCCAAACACTTTTAACCCTTGCTTCCCCTTTTTGAGCCTTAAGTTATTCTTTCATACCCCTCTTTTGGAATCACTAAATGGGAAAAGATATGAAAAAAAGAAGAAGAGAAATATAAAGATCACAAGAAAAACAAGAGAAGTAGGAACTACGTTTGACCTGATTCCTCAAAGAGGATACGTAGGCGCCTCACGGCTCGGTCATAGTATGCATAATATACGTAGCTCATTAGTGTAAATATAAAATCCCCCAAGCAAGAAAACTGGGGCAGGAATTATGTTTTTGAATATCCAGAAAGGGTTTGATTCTAAGAGTTGTAACACTTCACCCATCAAAGTTACGTTTTTTGACACACAAAACCAAATCGATATCCCAAAAGACCTCCTGATCAATATCCGAGAAGTGCCAAGCCAGGCCAATGGAAGCCGAGAATAATCCGCTGATCTCTAGCAAAGAAGAGGGTCATAAACTGGAAATGAATTGATGGCCGAAAAGAATCTCCGAAAGAGAGAGTCATGTCAGCAACACTCCAATCACCCGTTGAAAGATAAAATGAGAGAGTCTTAATCGGTGAAAACCTTTGCGGGCACCATAAGGCGATGAAAGATGAGGGAGATAAAACGAGAGAGTCTTATCGGTGAAAACCTTCACAGGCACCGTAAGGCGATGAGAGCTGAGAGAAAAGAGAGAGTCTTATTAGTGAAAACCCTCGAAGGGAACTATAAGGCGACAAGACAGATTGGCAACAGGATCCGCATCTGCGAAGAGGTGGACACCAATTTATCCCCAGCAAGTAAGGCCATCAAGCAGGTTGATTGATACAAATAGACTGGGTCGGGAATCCATGGTGCACGACATGATCACAAGGACCAGTCATACCATCCAGATAAGTTCCTTCCTTTTTCTTCTTTCTCCCCAGCATTTGTTCAGAAAGATTTTTCTCCCTTTTCTATCTTTTTCATTTCTTTCCAGAAATTTGTTTTGAAAAGGATTTTTCAGAGTTTACTACCAGGGGCCAAAGTGGAACAAAGCAAAATGCGAATGGTACAGGCCAAAGCTGAGGCAATAAGACAAAAGGCGTTTGTTGCAAAAACCAAAGGACAAACTATTTAGGAAGTTAAGGGTGACGTGAAGAAAAACGGAACACGACGGTTGAGGGACTTATGGACCAAGTTCCAAGAAGATCCCCCCGCAGAACGTCGATAAATCACGGACCAAGGTCCGATGTGGTCTGACACCACAGGCAGGGAGAATTAATCCGCTGCAAGATAACCCTAACCGTCCTATCCCCGATAAGGTTATCCCCAGGTGACAACATTCTATGCCTTGCAGTTCTGGGAGGAAATAAACTTTTAGAAGAGTGGTTTTGGGATTGAAGAGGACTTCCACAGCTTGTTCTGAAACAAGAAAGCAGGGAAGGGATAAATGGAAAACCATCTCCAGCAGGCATGTTACCCCCAGCAAGCAACTCTATCCCCCAACCAGTTTTTGGGAGCGCAGAGCAAGGAAAAGGGAAAGGAATAATCATACCCTAGCAGGAGCGACACGTTCACTCACCATGTTAAAACTAACAAGATTCTCTTTGATTTTCTACAGGAAAATAAAGGCCGATGATGGCGGAAAAACACGCCATAAGAAAAGTCACCAAAACCGGGGCAGAAAATTTTCTGCCGTTGTTCAAAATTTTCTCGGAGGAACGAGGAAACAAACTCATATACAATACATTTCTGTCTTTTCATTTCTGTTCTAGGTCGCCACCAGTATAATGCGGGAATACATTTTTGTTCTAGGTCACCCACCAGTACAATGCGGAAATACATTTTTATCTTTTCATTCATATTCTAGGTCGCCCACCAGTATAATGCGGGAATACATTTATGTTCTAAGTCGCCCACCAGTATAATGCGGGAATATATTTCTGTCTTTTAATTTTGTTCTAGGTCGCCCACCAGTATAATGCGGGAATACATTTCTGTTCTAGGTCGCCCACCAGTATAATGTGGGAATACATTTCTGTCTTTTGATTTTGTTCTAGGTCGCCCACCAGTATAATGCGGGAATATATTTCTGTTCTAGGTCGCCCACCAGTATAATGCGGGAATACATTTCTGTTCTAGGTCGCCCACCAGTATAATGCGGGAATACATTTCTGTCTTTTAATTTTGTTCTAGGTCGCCCACCAGTATAATGCGGGAATACATTTCTGTTCTAGGTCGCCCACCAGTATAATGCGGGAATACATTTTTGTCTTTTCATTCATGTTCTAGGTCGCCCACCAGTATAATGCGGGAATACATTTTTGTTCTAGGTTGCCCACCAGTATAATGCGGGAATACATTTTTGTCTTTTCATTCATGTTCTAGGTCACCCACCAGTATAATGCGGGAATACATTTCTGTTCTAGGTCGCCCACCAGTATAATGCGGGAATACATTTCTGTCTTTTCATTTCTGTTCTAGGTCGCCCACCAGTATAATGCGGGAATACATTTCTGTTCTAGGTCGCCCACCAGTATAATGCGGGAATACATTTCTGTTCTAGGTCGCCCACCAGTATAATGCGGGAATACATTTCTGTTCTAGGTCGCCCACCAGTATAATGCGGGAATACATTTTTGTCTTTTCACTTCATGTTCTAGGTCACCCACTAGTATAATGCAGGCATACATTTCATAATTTTTGCACTCAGGCGCCCACCTGTATAACGAGAGAAATGTTTTTCAGTCTTATACTGCAGATCTTGAAATCAGTAACCCACCAGAAGGCAGAAGGTTACAACAGGAGTCCTCAGCAGGAAAATCAAGCACATGATTCAAAAGGAAGAAAAGACGCGTTTTGAAAGAAGCGGCCTGTGAACATTAAATCATGCACATCATAACAAATCTGATGAAGAAAGTCGTATTCCTAGAGGAACCGCCAAAAAGCTCAATAAAGAAAGCCATATCCCCGGCGGACCGAGCGAAATGGTGAGACTGGTATTCAGAAAGGCAAAAGGCCAGTGTCATCCCCAAACTCACGGAAGAAAAGCACCGGAAGAAACACAAGCCGACAAGAAAGCAAGACAACAAGAACAAGTTAAAGATAGATAAAATCTTGTGATCCGTAGTCTAGTCTAGCATCTTGTTTTCTTTTTAGCACGGTGTAATAAGGATACCGGTAGAGCAGCAATAACAGCATACAACAGCAGTAACAGCAACGAACATTACAGTCACATGGTAGTCCCAGCTACCGAAACTTCCCGAACTACATTAACCTGATTCCCTTTTAGCCAGGGATATGTATGAGACCTTTGAAGCAAATGTTCGGTTAAATCTTTTTTCAAAAAAAAAAATGCTTCACACGGAGTACTCCAACAGGGCAAAAATCGCTCGTATCCGCTTACTTTATCTTTGCGCGAAAGCTCTTTACGCTCTCGGGCAAAGAGGGGCAGCTATGAGCACGTGATTTTTGCTTCACGGAAATTACTCCAAAAGAAATCAAAAAATAAAACAAAATCCATCTGTGTACAATTTTTAGAATTTACATGACATTTTGGTAATTATTTGGTCCGTAAATGCTTGCCGTTGTTGTGATTGGTATATATATGTATATATATATATACGCGTATAAATACATGTTGCCTGCACATTCAGGATCTAATTGCGCATTGTGGAGTCAATTAAACCATGTTTTATTTTAAAAGAAAGAAAATCACAAAAATATGCATTTTTGTTGTGTTTTGTCATTTATGTGTGCCGTGGTGTAAGATGACCTTGTGTGTTAATTGTTGTTAAGGTGTAACATTGTTGTAGGCTAATTTTGGTTTTACAAAATTATTTTAGAATTTTGTTGATTACTAATTAAAGTAGAAAAAAAGAAAAGAGTTGAAAATAGTAAAGAATACCCGGATTTGAGCCCAAAATTGAGCTGAAAATCAAGCCCAAATAGCACCAAAAAATCGGCCCAAGTCAGTCAGCCCAGAAGACCCGTTTCCCCGCGCCCCAAACCAGACCCCCCCTTTCACCCACTTTTCACCATCGTCCCCAGAGCCCCCTCCTCTCGAACCCTAGCAGCCTTAGGTTTCCCCCACCGTAAACCCGGCCACCCGGACTCCGATGGCCACCAAAACAACACCCCTGATACACCCAACCACCCTGAACACGAATCCACCAACCGTTTACCTCGAATCACCCTGCAACTCGAGCAACAAGCAGACCTATACCCACCAACCCCAAACTCACACCACAATACCTCCTGACCTCCCTCACCCCCTGAATGACCTTGGTTCCGTTCGAATCTGACCAGAACTGAACGAACCCCAAATCAGACCACAAGAACCCTAGAACTCAGATTTATGGGTGTCTGTCCAAATCAACAAAGGATCGGGTCCTAATAGACTTTAACCGAGGTGTTCTCAGTTGAGAACACTTCGATTAAGGTCCATTCGACCCCAAAATGGTTGAATCCGAGTTCGAGTTTGAGTCAGTTTTAATTTCAAGTCCCCGAGGTAATTTTCCCTTTTCTTTTGTTTCTCCTATAGATTCTATCTGTCTTTCATGTTTGGTTTAGTTTGTTTTTGACTTTTTCTGTCAATTCTGTGAACCCTGAGAAAATGTTTAAGTCATTTTGTGTGTTTTATTGATTGTTTGCTACCTATTATAGTTTGTATAGTCGTTTAAATAAGTGTCGTCAATTAATTTTTTTGAGATTAGAGGAAAACACGACAGTAGCTCGTTAACCTTATAGGTTTGCCTGGACAATAGCTCATCTAAATCTGTATGCTAGCTCATAATGAACCTTTGGAATATGTTCAGTATTGTCTATGAATTAGACTACTCATTCAGGTAGTAACCTCATGATTTCCATAGAAGTCTGTTCATTGTTCATCACTGGTTCGAGCTTAGCCTGTGAGCTGTTGATTTTGGTATGGTTTGGCTGTAAGTTAGTCAGGATTGGATCCCAATATGACCAGCTCTGGCCATTTTGATCAGCACCCCTGTGTGTGATCTGATTTTTTGAGTTGAACTTAGTTTAGGAACTAAATATAGCTATAGAAAATCTGACAGACCAACCTAAAATCAGTATTGAGTTTAAGCTGATTAGCTAAGTAGTTAGTGATTATTAGCTAAATTCAGGAGGGCTTATATATTGACTGTTAAGGGTTAGGGTAATACAGTAATCTGCAAGGGCTAAGGGTAATTTTGGCATTCGACAAAGTTTAATCAGGGATTAACTTAAGAACATGTCAAGTGGTATTTAAAATATTATTAATCCAATGGCAATGGGGAACAAGACACAAGGGCATGGGTTTATTTGAATACTATAACCCCTCCCATGACTCTTGAGTAAAACAAATAGGACAGGCATGGGAGACAACATAGTAGGGATCAATAAAGATGCTTAGGCATGGGAATTAAAGGGGTATGGGCAGGAAAAGGCTGAAGGAATCAAGGCAGCCTGGAGGCCTGCCATTTCTGCCTATAAATAGGCTCATTTAGAACAAGAAAAGAGCTAGTCTTCCAACTTTGAGAGGTCAGTTTAGTATTGAGAGCATAGGCTGGAAGAATTATTAGGGGCTTCAGAAAAAAAGAAAAGGCTGTTAGTCTTAAAAGAAAAGTTGGGGCTGGTCTTCCAATTCGAAAAGGGCAGTTTAGTTTTTTTGAGAGCATAGGGTGGGCTATTACTTTGTTAAGTCAGTGCTAGGCTTTACATAAAAGAACTTTAGTTTTTCCCTGAGTATTTGAGAAATCAGAAGCCACTATTTTTCTTTTCTTTTGCCCCTGTCTGTGTTCTTTTGGTGTTGTTGGATTTCAGCTGGATATTTCCTAGCGTCCCACTGTCGAGCATTGTTCCATTGGGTTACTGTTTGGTTTATTTCCTGGTTTTCTTTAACCCTGCCACGGGGTGTCTACTACTGTTATTATTGGCTTCATTGGTTGGTGCTGTGTCGCTGTATCTGCTGTGCTGCTGCTTATACTGCTGTTGTTACTACTGCCTGGCTGCTTGCTGCTGATATTCCTTTTCTTCTTCTTGTTATTGTTGTCTAAATCCAGGTACACATACTAAGCTGATGTAATTCCATGTTAAAGTTGACATTTGAAGCATGAATATACACATGAAGAAGTTGAAGTTATAAACTGAATTTAGTTTTCTTTACTGATTGTATTAAAGCCATTTTATGTATCACTGATATGTAGACTCCTGCCAAGGAGCTGTATAACTGTACAGTTTTCACATACGCAGTCATTTAGTTTATGAGCCCCCTATGTAGGCCTTTAGTTAAAAGAAAGATAGGATGCTAAAGAGCACCCTGCTTATTTCAGTTTGTTTGTAAAGATGCATGTCAAACTAGGATTAGGCCAATATACTTCTAATTGCCATGACAGCCCAATTTCAGTGCGCAAATGGTTTGAATTAGGATTAAAACTAGATCTTTAAGTTCTCTCATGCCAACAGATCGTTTGCTTTAAAATTTACTGCAGACTGTTAAATGAAATAGTATCAGTTTATTTTTCAACTTTGCAAGCTCATGAATATGTGTAGAAACTATTAAATAGGCCCAATTTGAAGTAGGATGGCCCAGGTCCGGTATTACCCCTTATACGTTGGACCTGGTCCTATAAATGTCTAACGGACTACTCTTGCTACGGACATTTTAGATTTAACGAATCATGTTCGAAATTTAACTATAATACCTCATAAGTATATAAATAATGTAGGACCTCTTTCTTCATTTATTTTAGAGACGAACTTAATAGAAAATATAATTACGGTAAGTTTGTCCTTAAAAACAAAAATGAGACGAGCCTCACCAAATAAATCACACATCGCTGGGGCCCTCAATAATTACATAACCATTGACTAGACTTTGGATTTGGCCGTTTAATGAACCTTCACTGCCTCTTCCTAAAATAACAATACGTTAGTCTCTTTAGGACGCGCCTTAATAAATCTTACCTTCTTAAACTCGGGTGCACATTTATGTGACCCAAATTCAAATCTCAGCGGAGTTGAAATGTGTCTCTAATCACGGGTACATTGATTGTGACGTGGTTCGAGATGCATGTCCATGACGTTGCAAATTCCTTTTAAAAAAATAAGAACGAGATGAGCCTCGCCAAATAAAAATACAAAATTGTGGGGCCCTCAGTAAATATTTTCTTTAAAATTGCTTAGACTTCGGGATGGACCGTTTAGTAAAATTCTACGGTCCTACCCAAAGTAAATGATACACTAGTAACTTTAGGCGCGTATTTAATAATGTTATCTTCCTAAGCTCGGGTGCACATTTATGTGACCCAAATCCCAGTCTCAACGGAGCCGAAATGTGTCTTTAATCACGGGTACATTGATTGTGATGTGACTCGAGATGCATTTTCACAACGTTGCAAATTCCCCCAATAATAATAATAATAATAATAAATAACGAATGAGACGAGCCTCGACAAACAAGAATACCCAAAGTGCGGGGCCCTCAACGGATAGTTATTTTGAGTACTTAGATTCCGGGACAGGTCGTTTAGCAAATTTCACGGCCCTACCCAAAATAATGATACGCTAGTAGCTTTAGGCGCGTATTTAATAATATTATCTTCTTAAAATTGGGTGCACATTTATGTGACCCAAATCCAAATCTCAACAGAGTTGAAATGTGTCAACAACCACGGGTGCATTGATGTGACGTGGTTCGAGACGTATTTCCATGATGTTGCAATTCTTGATAAAAATAATAGTAAATAATAAAAGCGGTTAAAAGTTAAAATTCGCACATAGGTTCAACATGTATTAAATCAGATGAACAAGCCGAATATGACAGTTGAGCGACCGTGCTAGAACCACGGAACTCGGGAATGCCTAACACCTTCTCCCGGGTTAACAGAATTCCTTATCGGGATTTCTGGCGCGCAGACTGTAATATGGAGTCATTCTTTTCCTCGACTCGGGATTAAATTGGTGACTTGGGACACCCTAAATCTCCCAAGTGGCGACTCTGAAATAAACAAACAAATCCCATTTCAATTGTCCTTTAATTGGAAAAAACTCCTTACGCCCTCGCGGGGGCGTAAAAATGAGGTGTGACAGAGCCTTCTCCAATTTCAACATCATTAATTTCAGTTAGCTAGATCCCGAGAGGATTCTCAAACTCCATGTCACCAGGCATCATCCCCACAAAGTGTGCATCATGATGTGCGGGTAAAGGATTCTGTGCGATATTCTGGGTGTCACTGTCTTGGATCACAATCAGATTTTCCTGGATCATCCTTTCTGTTTCTCTTTTCAAATCCCGACAGTTTTCAACATTGTGCCCCTGGGCATTGGAATGGTATTCACTCCTTTTAGAAGGGTCAAAGCTTCTCGCACGTGGGTCTACATGATTTGGAGGAATAGGTGCAATCATGTCATAATGCTTTAACTTCTCAAATAAGCTTGCATAGGACTCTCCTATTGGTGTAAAATTATCTTTCAACCTTTTTTCCCCTTTATACCTATGGCTTTGATGTGGGTTATAGGGCACCTGAAAATTTTGTGGAGGCTGTTGGAGATTTCGTGATGCTCGTGCTCGCCTTCTGGGGTGTTTTGGTGGTTGGACAACATACTGAGGTGGAGCGACAGAGTATTGAGGATTCTGAGGTGGATAATACTGCTCAGGGGAGTCATGGAAAACTTGAGGAGGCTGCTCATACCTTCGAGATGTTCTCATGGGACCTCTTCTCGACCCTGATGTCATCATGATTTCTTCAACCTTCTCATTTGTGTCGCTAAATTATCAGATTCAACCCGGACAGCCTGAGTTGCGGCTTTAAAAACTGCTTGACTTATAATTTTGCATGTCTTAAGATCATTCTCTACCATTTCTCCCATTTTTGATTGCTTCCGAGAAGGTTGCCAACTGCGGACATCATGTTTTGAAAGTAATCTGGTTCTTGCGCTTGAAGGAAGACAGTAATTAGCTCGTGGTCATCCATGGGTGGCTTAACTCGAGCTGCTTGCTCTCTCCATTTAATGGCATATTCCCTGAAACTTTCACTTGGTTTCTTCTTCAGGTTTGAAAGAGAAATGTGGTCTAGGGCAATGTCAATGTTTTATTGGAACTGATTGACAAATGCCTGTGCCATGTCATTCCAGATGTACCAGCGAGATGTGTCTTGATCCAAAAATCATTCGGATGCTACTCCCGTAAGGCTTTCCCTAAAATAGGCCATCAACAATTCTTTGTTTCTTCCCGCACCTCTCAGTTGATTGCAATACCTTTTCAGGTGGGCTATGGGGTCTCCATGTCCATCATACTTTTCAAATTTGGGAGTCTTGAAACCAGGCAGCAAGTGGACATCGGGAAACATACATAGATCTTTGAAGGCAACACTCTTTTTACCTGCCAACCCTTGCATGTTTTTCAATCGTTGTTCTAAGCTTTTCACTCTTTGGGCCACTTCTTCCTGTACCATCATTCGGGCAGGCTTCTCAACGTTTGCAGGAAGATCAAACGAGTACGAGTGGTACTCAGGAGAATGGTACTGCTCTTGCTGTGTAGCGAGTTGTGACTCATGACGAGGCTGTCCTTGACCACTGGCCCATGATTGACAAATTTCAGTCATTTGTTGTTTCAGTATTCTGTTTTTCTCAAACACAGTAGACTCTTATTGAACCCTCTGACCCTGAGTCTCTTGAGCACTTGTAACAACTTCGATGTCAGTTATCATTTTTCCTTGGATCTTGTGTTTCCAGCTTACCACAAACCGACCACTTCAACTTTCTTTACAATTCAAAACAAAACATGTTAGAATGGACTCAGTCGGTCCTTATTATTATCAATATTTTTCATTTTTTTTCATTTTTCTTTTTTTTTTTTTTTCATTTTTTCCCATTTTTCTTTTCAATGGTTGATCGAACTTGATGTGGGTTGCATACGTATCATGTGGGAACATGAATCAGATCTTGCGTAGTTCGGGAAGATCAGGAATAAAGTAAATAAACTAACTATTTTTTTGAACTTTTTATTTTATTTTTTCGAAAGAAAGACTTATAAAGAAGAAAGGGAATATTTTTGGATTTTGATTTTTCTTCAGCATTTTTGCCAAGAAAGACTTCTAAAGAAGAAAGATTTTTTTTTTGAATTTTTTTTTCTGGAATTTCGAAAGAAAATATTTTTGGAATTTTATTTTGAACTTAAGAAATAAATGCTTCTAAAAAAAATAAAATATTTTTGAATTTTGAATTTTCTTTTCAATTCTGAAAGAAGAATGAAAATATTTTTGGATTTTTGGAAGAAATTAACAGAAAATATTTTTGTATATATTTTTTAAAAAACAATTAGGGTCTGAAAGAAAGGCTTGCAAGTAATGGACAATATTTTTGGATTTTTTTGAAAATTACGGGCCGGAACCGATGAGGTTTGCCTACGTATCTCACATCCGGTGAGAATCAGACCCGCGTAGTTCACAAGTTTCGACATAATTGGAAAAACATGATATTGACTTCCTTTGTTTATGTACTTTTCAAACAGAAGATGTATTTGCTTCATATCAGCTTTGTAAACTCTATTCTTAGAAGTTCATAATTTGTACTACCAGTCCTTCGGAAATGTAAAAGAATAAGAAAATTCCTTTATTTAATTGTTTAATTAATATTATTGAAATTGAATAGTTAGAAGTTGGCTTACCTAGCGGGTTGGGTTAGGTGTCATCACGACTAGTGGATTTTGGGTCGTGACACCAGCAGACTACTGTCACACCTCCTTTTTACCTACACCTCTGAAAGGTATAAGAGGGAGTTTTTTTTAATTTAAGTGACAATCGAAACAGGATTATATTTATTTAAAATTCAAAGTCGCCACTTTGGATAATTTATGGTGTCCCAAGTCACTGGTTTATTTTAAATCCCAAATCGAGGAAATTTCGACTTTCCTTTTGAAGTCTGCGAACCAGAAATTCTGGATAAGGAATTCTGTTAATCCGGGAGAAGGTGTTAGGCATTCCCGGATTCCGTGGTTCTAGCACGGTCTCTTAGCAATTTGTACTTGGCTTAATTGTTTAACTACTCATTTTTAAGACATATATGCAATTATTTTTTTACCGCTTTTAAATCACTTGAAATATTCGTAATTAAAGAATTGAGTTACACGTACATATACTCTTTTCTTTTGGCGCGTCAAAATCATGTCACGCGAACGTGTCCACGGTTAATAACGCTTTTGTTGATTTATTAAGAGAGTTTGGTTGAAGGTGCGCTAACGCATCCCTCGAGTCTTTTAGAGTTAAATTTGCAATTATATTACGCGAACGTATATATAATCGCAATACTGATCTAAATCGGGCCTAAAACAAACTACATAAACGTTAATTAATGACTCTAGATTGACAGTAAGGTTCGGCCAAAGTAACACCAATTCTTCTAAATTAATGTGAAAATATATCAATTACAATTAAATAATAACAAGTTTGTATAAAGTAATACGTGTCTTTGATTAGGTGCAATTAAATTCGTTAAAGTGCTATATCATAACATAATTGCACAAATATAATAGTGATGACAATTATCATGTAAACTAAATAATGCATTTAGCACGTGTGTGCAATTTGATGCAATACTAAACAACAGTAACAAAATATGAGTTTATATTGATACACTATGCGTTATGAGCACATTACATTGAAATGAGAACAAATAAGTAACAGATGTTTTCAAATTCAACATATTGACGTTAATTATCACATTAAAATGCGTGTTTGACAAATTTTAGCTCACTACAAAATGAAACAACTATTAAACAATGTAAACAGGTAGGACAAAGAATTTGAGTAAAGAGACTAAATGCAGAGGCAAAATTGACCGAAGCTCAGCAGTTCCCGAAATAGTAAAATCAGCGGAATCGAACAGAGATTTGAGTTTAAATCAAACTCTCAGCTTCGAAACAAATTCTACAGCTCCACCAAGCTCTTAAAGCAGAAAGATAGATTTTCTTTGATACTTAAAAAAAATGCAAGGACCTCTGATCAAAGATCGAACAAATCGCGGCACGAATATATATTAACATGAAGCTTGAACAGCTAGACCAAAACTCGAACGAGATACCGTCGCCAACCGGAAGACTCAAAATTACACAACGCTTGGAATTGGAAGAAGTTTACTGGTGATATCTGAATATGGGTAGGTAATGGTATTGTAAATGGGTCTGCTATGGTGGCTTTAATGGAGATAAAAGTTACATAATAGTGATTTTATTTTGATGAAGAATAGATGGATTAATGGCTATGGAGGTGTTGGTTTGAGAAAATAAAAATGAAGAAGAAGAAGCCCGTTTTTTTTTTGTTCTGTATCTTTTAAAGAAAGGAGCTCTTTCTCTTTGTCTCTTGTTGAGAAAAATCCAAAGAAGAAGAAATGGGTTCCATCGTTGCGCTGTTTTCTCTGCTTCTTTTTGGGGAGCGTTTTTCTTGCTTTCGATTTTTTGGAAGAGAGCCGATGGAGCCGTTTCTAGGGGTAAGGTATTTAGGATTTTTTTTTGGATCTCCTTTTTTAGGTTTCCTAATTGTGTTTTTATATGTAGGAGGTAGGGTAAAGGGTAATAGGTATTTGGGTAGTGGTATTAGAATTGGGTTGGGGTTTAAAAATTAATTTGGGCCTTTAGAAGTTATGGGCTAGGGAATTGGGCCAAAGACCAAAAAAATGGACTACAAGAATCATAACGACGGGATAAACCAACCCAAAACTAATTCCTCCTTCTAAAATTATATACAATTATAATATAAAAATATAAAACAAATTTTAATTAATTGAACTAAACTATAAAACATAAAACTATTTTTGTGTTTTCAAGATTATATAAAAATAAAGATAAGGTACTATTTTTGTATATATATTTTTTATTTAAATTTATGAAAGATACGTAAGCTAAAATATTTTTTGTAATTTTCCATTTTCATGACGAAAATAAAGTAAAGAAGTCAAAAATAGTTGAAATAGCTATATTAGGCCTAAATTAACTTTTTACATGCTAAAATATGAAGAATCTTGGAGAGGGTCAAAAATCATATGTCTACAACTACAACAACCTTTAGTTATTTTACTAACTCAAAACCAAGTCCATTAACTACCCGAAATCAACTCGAGGCCCCCGGGACCTCAACCAAATATACCATCAAGTCCTAAAACATCATACGAGTTTAGTCGAATCCCCAAATTACCTCAAACAACATCAAAAACACTAATTACATACGGATTCAAGCCTAATGAACTTTGAAATTTTCTACTTCTGTAAACATCGTCAAAACCTATCAAATCACGTCCGATTGACCCCAAATTTTGCACACAAGTCATAAATGACACCACGAACCTACTCCAACTTTTAAAAATCCAATCCGACCCGATATCAAAAAGTCCACTCCCGGTCAAGCTTTTCAAAATCCCAACTTTTGCCAATTCAAGCCTAATTCTACTATAGACCTCCAAATCACAATCCGGACGCGCTCCCACGTTTAAAATCACCTAAAGGAGCTAACGAAACCATCAAAATTCAAATCCGAGGAAGTTTACACATAAGTCAACATCCGATCAACTTTTCCAACTTAAGCTTTCAATTAAGAGACTAAGTGTCTCAATTCACTCTAAAATCTCTCCGGACCCGAACCAACCAACCCGGTAAGTCATATAACATCTGTAGAATACAAAAAGAGCAAAAAATGGGGGAACAAGGCTACAACTCTCGATACGATCGGTCGAGTCGTTACATCCTATTTAGTGGGAATGCAGTACGAAAACTCGATTTTCCCACTGATTTCGTATGGAAAAACCATGTGTTTCTAGTAGTGAAATATGAAAATTGCGCTCCAAATATTATTATTTTTAGTCCTAGTAGGATAAAACTATATAATATATTTTTTCAGAAAATAACTCAATAATATGATATGAGTCATAGTATTGTACTAAAATATTGAATAACAAAGATAATAAAATTGTATAAAACAAATATTGTTTATTAATAAGCCATAATAAAAATGAACATAATCTAAAAGTACTATATAAGTCATGTTAAAATAAGTACATCTAATAAGTATTTTAATTACATGACTAAGTACTAAAGAAAAAGATAAACTAAGTTATGCATTTTAATTATAAACCAATGCAAACTAAAGATAGATATTCAAAATTATTGTCATTTCTAGTATTAAATTGAGATTATTTTATTAGCATTAGTATTGATTTGAATTTTATTTGAGTTACTACATTTATGAGGTATAAAATTTATTGGACCATTCAAGAATGTTAATTCTAGTATAAAATAATACATGAAAAGATAAATGGTGAAAAGGTTTAAAAATATTTATAAATTATATTACAATAAATATTTATATGTATAAAATATTTTTAAAAATTGTATAAATGTAATGTCCGGTTGATTTGATTTCGGTTTGACTTTTTTTAGTTAAAACCAAATCAAACCAATTATGGTCGGATATTTTTTTCAACACCAAACCACATCGAATTTTTTTCCGATTTAACTCGGATTATCGATTTGATGTGGCCCATCGATTTTCTTTCAACACCCATAGCTACGCACTTCTATCACTCTCTTCTATCGATAATAACATATCGTACACGAACAATAAAAAATATTTAATTTCGTTCATATAGACTATGGACGGCAGACGTTGGTTTTATTTTTAAAAAAATCAAAGATAAATTTAGGCGTTTATAAACCACGTGAAAATATTACAAATCATAGAGTTATTTTTTATAAATAAATACTGAGTAACCTTCTTCTAAAGGAAGAGTCGATTTCTCAAATGGTAAGTGCCATATAAAATGGTTAGGGCGGCTACTTGGTTGTTGGTAACAACTGATGAATATATGCACCTCGTATCATTTCTTGTTTCCTTGTATTCCTTTGTGGGCATGTCCGCTTTAACCTGTTGGACTATACCGGGCAAAAAGTTGCACATATTCTTTGGTTACTCCAAAGAACATGTTCAAATTTCTCAAGTTGGCAAGTTTATTTTACTATACTCTTGACGTAGAACATATGTAAAATGCATTACTTGGCTAAAGTAAAGTTAAAAGTTTAAGCATTACTGATACATGAACCTTGGTCGTTGGCACAGAGGGATCAATGACCAAGTAATTTTTTTTTTTTTTTGGTATCCGCGATCTTCTAGATCAACTATTCTGATTCGCGTCGCATATAATTCGCTAAAAGAGAAAGTGCTATCTACCTGGAATTTTTATCCTAATTTATGACATTGAAATGTGAACACCTCTTGATAGCTTTCCATTAGGCCTTCCTTGACTTGCCAATCATTGGACAACACAGATGACTCGAAGTCGATGAGAAGATAGGTTTATTGACTTAAAAGGAGCTTTTTTGTGGAAATTGACTTGAGTTAACAACAAAAGAAAATGGAAATTTCGCTGTAGTATAAAAGGAACATGTCTTTTATTGATGACTAGTATCTGTACCTATCCGTTATCCGGAGAATATTAAATATAATTTATTATAAAAAAATATTAGTGAAAAAACATGGTAGACACAAAGGAGAGTGAAAAATTCTGGTTTTGTTATATTCATTGGCTCGTCCGTTATATATGTTGGAGTCTTTTTGCTCTTCATGATATTTATGTACATATCGACGCTCCGTAGGTGCGGTCATACCAGAACTAGCAGCAACCAGCCATGAAAACATGAAGAAAAATTATCCGAAACTAATCTGAAACACGCCCGAGCCCCTCGGGACCCCGTCCAAGTATACCAATAAGTCCATTAACATAACACGGAACTACTCGAGGCCTCAAATCACCTCAAACAACATCAAAACACGAATCACACATATATTCAAGCCTAATGACCTTTGAAAATTCCAAATTCCACAACCGACGCCGAAACCTATCAAACTACGTCCGATTGACCCCAAATTTTGCACACAATTCCCAAATGACATATCTAAGCTATTCCAATTCCCAGAACCACAATCCAAATCTGATAGCAAAAATTCCGCTCCCGGTCAAACTTCCAAAAATCTAACTTTCTCCATTTCAAGTCAGTTTCAACTAGGACCCAACGCATATAACGGAACCATCAAAATTCTAATATGAGGTCAAATACTAAAAAGACAAACTTGGCCAACTTTTCCAATTTAAAGCTTCCTAGTTGAGAATCATTCTTCCAAATCAATTCCTAATAATCTGAAAACCAAAACCGACGGTTCACATAAGTCATAATATTTCATACTGAGCTACTCATACCCTCAAACAACCGAGCGGAATGTAAATGCTCAAAACAACTGGTCGGATCATTACAAAATGTTATAAAGTGTCTGAAGAAGCACAATCAAAGCTAAATCCCAAACAAGAACAAGATTTCAAGACTATATTATAAAGAGTCGACTATGCTATTACATGATTATTCTTTATAGATGCTTTTGGCGGAATCAAAATAATATTTCTATGTCACGCACTACTTGCAAATATCATATCAAGAGGCATGAGAATGTTAGTAATAATAGCAAGTAGTATACCAATAATAATTTTACTATGAGGCCACCCACTTTAGATTTGATGTACCTCTTCAAACACCTTAAATAACCATCACAAATGTATCAAAGCATAGCAATGACGCTAAATTTATAAGAAAAACAAAATTGATAATATGGGATAATACACTTATGGCTAAGTGTCAAACGGAGTTCTAGAGATAGATATATTGGATATTAATAAACTGTTTGGTGAAAGATTAATGGTTTAGAAGGTAATTTATGTCAAAGTACTACCAGTAGTTCCAAAATCGACAAAAGCAGATACTATAATAGCTAGCTTGCCAAAGTTATACTTCTGGCCTCAAGTGAAAAAGATTCAACCGACAAAAATATGAAGTAAGAATAGATCCAGTATTCGGTGTCTTCTTGCTTCGTGTCGGAAACGAATGAGAGCATCCAATAAAAGATGATTTGGTTCTTCTTGAACACTTGGTTATCAATTCAATGGTAATAGTAGTGCATTTAATAAGAGAAATCTTTCTATCATTAGATTAAAACGCAATTTGTGTAAATCGCATGATAGAATTAAAAAGATATCTTAGCTAGCATAAATGAATATGTTGATTAACTAAATAAAAGATTAATTGTAAAATTTTATAGTAAAAACAAAATATTTTTCTGTTGTTGGCTCAGCAGAAAATGATACCAAGAAGACTACTTAAATAATTTAATATCAAACGGCCTTCTACCATACATGCTTGGTGTCAAGTTTATTATTTCTTACGTATGTTAATGTCACCGTATATATAATAGACTATGTTGATCTTTCATTGTATTTAGGTTGATTTTGAAATAAAATATGCCCAGCATGCTATTGATAAACTTAAAATCGCCGAATAGCCTATGCAATATCACACAGATGGTATATAGAAGTTTTGACAATAGAACACATGCAAAAATTATGATACTGGTCAATGTGCTTCTAAGTATATTCTTATCCCTGAATTTAACTTTCGTCTTCCGAAACTAAGGAATGTCCTTTTACATTTGTGTGAAAATAATTTTTATTATGTTTATATTTTACAAATATAATAAATAAAGTACAAGGACAAATATCCTAACTATTAGACTATATTTAACGCAATATGTTTTCTTGCACTAACAACTATATGTTGCACTTTCAAGAGGGATATCAAGATCGACAACAAGAGTTCTAGTTAAGGCAGAGCAACCAAAGCATTAGGAGGAAACCTATACAAAAAAAATATTATCCACAAAGAAGTGTTCTTTAAGATACCATCACATTAAATACTTTTAAATTATAATACATAATTATCTAACTAACATAACAAAGTTGACCATTTGTGTAAGTTTTGATGATGTTTTTTTATATTTTAAATTCATATATTATGCTAATGTAATAATATTTTCGACATTTAGTGATTGTTGTATTGTTATACATAAAATTTCTCTTATTAATTACTCCCTTCGTTTCAGTTTATGTAAAGCTATTTTCTTTTTGGTCCGTTCCAAAAAGAATAATCCCTTTCTAAATTTGGAAACAATTTAGCTTAAACTTCCAATTCTACCTTTCATGAGAAGCTTTTATAACCACACAAATACTCTGGACCTCTTTTTGACTTGTTTATAATAGTTATTCAAAAAGTCTTCATTTTTTTCTTAAATTCAGTGCTCAGTCAAACAGGTCCACATAAATTGGACGGAGGGAATAAATTTTATTATTCCTTCGTATAAAGACATATTTAGATAATCACGTGTCATTATTAACGTGCAACGCACGTTCGCAGATACTAGTTAGAAAAAGCATATTAATAATTTACAGTTGATTTCTCAAAATAGTAAGTGTTACATAAAATGGTTTGGGCGAAAACTTGGTTGTTGGTAACAACTAATGATATCGTTTCTTGTTTCCTTGCATCCCTTGTGCGCATGCCCACTTTAACTTGTTGGACTAAGCTGGGCAAAAAATGCACATGTTCTTTGGTTACTACTTACTATGTACTAAAGAACAATTTCAACTTGAAACTTCTCAGCTTATATTACCAAATTCTTAACTTAGAACATATGTAAAATGCATTACTTGGGCGAAAGACAAGTAAATAATATACATGAACTTTGGTCGTAAACGACCAATTGGATATCCGCAATCTCTTAGGTCGACTAACTTCATAGAGCTCACTAGAGAAGTTGCAAAGAAGGTGATGCTGTCAATAAGAGCTCAATCATTGACGGGCTACTACTGTAGGTAGATAGATTCCTGTCATGGATTCAATTATTCACATTAACGCCTGTACGAAAAGTTTCAAAAGATAAATGAAGTGGCAGAACTCAATCAAAATAGGAGCTGATGAGCTATCACTAAAAGGATAGGTTAGTGGAAATTGACACAAAGTCGATAAGATGACTGGTTTATTGACTTAAAAGGAGCATTTTTGACTTGGGTCAACAACAAAAGAAAATGAAAATTTCTCTCTAGTATAAAAGGAACATGTTGTTACGAATAGTTTGTACATTGGATACTACATTGGATGCTACATTGGATGCCCATATTGTGAATAACTTAAAGATTAAATTTTCTATTTTATGTCCATCATCTTTACTTTTTATGCCTATAAAAGGCCATGTAATTGCAATGAAAAATTACACCAAAGTGAAAGAAGAAAACACTTCTCCATTCTCTCTATCTCTTCTTGTTTACATTTTACTGCATTGCTTTTATTTTATAACACGTTATCAGCACGAAGCTCTAATTTTATTCTTAACTCCCGCTAAGTTGAGCCATATTTTATTAAGGTATGTATCATTATAATCATCTTATTTATGGCAGTACATATCATATGCTCACTGTTTGCAGATTACTTGTGCGCTTGAGCATCTTAAATAGTTTAAGTACATTACAATGATTAAATAACTATTTCCTTCCGTGCTCAACTCTTAGAGGACCTCAAAGTCATCAAACTAGCTGTGCACTAATGTCATGGACTCCCTGGATCAAAACATATCTTTAAGGCATTTTGAAGAACTGTGAGAAATGAATTGACAAGCAATAATTTTTTAATTACTTTATATTTATTGGAACATATAAATAATGTTAGTCACGTTCAATTCTATTAACACATATATATCAATAATATAAAGTGAAATGAAACAAGTATGTAATTTCTACTTTATGGCAAGAATAAAATGAAATAGTAGATTGTTAACATGATATAACTCTATTTTCATTTCTTTTACCTTAATCGTTTTGTTTTCATTAATTGTTTATTATTATAATTATTTCTCTAACTTATTCATCTTTTATGATAGTTTTCACTATGTCAAATTTATCAAAACTTGAATTTGTGGCACTTGACATCACCGGAAGGAACTATTTATCATGGGTTCTTGATGCTGAAATTCACCTTGACGCTAAAGGTCTTGGAAATACTATTATACAAGGAAATGAAGCATCAAATCAGGATAAAGCGAAGGCCATGATTTTTCTTCGTCATCATCTACATGAAGGGTTAAAAACTGAATATTTAAAAGATCCACTTGAATTATGGATTAATTTGAAAGATCGATATGACCACCTAAAACTTACGGTATTACCGAAAGCTCGGTATGAGTGGATACATTTAAGGTTGCAAGACTTTAAAACCGTAAGTGAGTATAATTCTGCTATCTTTAACGTAAGTTCTCTATTAAAATTATGTGGAGACACTATCATAGATGAGGACTTATTGGAAAAAACATTTTCTATTTTTCACGCTTCAAATGTGGTGCTACAACAACAATACCGTGAAAAAGGTTTTAAGAAATATTCTGAGTTAATCACATGCCTACTTGTGTCTGAGCAGAATAATACTCTATTAATGAAAAATCACGAAGCTCGTCCCACCGGGTCAGTTCCATTTCCGGAAGTGAATGCTGTAGCAACATATGATAAGTTTGAAAGAAAACAAAATAATTACCATGGTCGTGGACATGGTCGTAAACGTGGACATGGCAGGGGCGAAACAATTATCGTCATTATGGTGGAAATAAATTGGAGAACAATAAAGGTTCTCAAATTAATCATTCAAAAGGTAAAGCTAGTATGTGTCACCGATGTGGTATGAGAGGTCATTGGGCACGCATTTGTCGTACGCCAGAACATTTTGTCAAACTTTATCAAGCCTCCCTCAAGAAAAAAGAAAATAATGTGGAGGCACACTTGACCTTTCAAAATAATGATGATGAAGCAGGTCCCTCAAATAAATATGATTCTAAGGCACATCTTGCATATAAAGATGATGATTTTGAAGGCCTAACAAATATTACTCATTTAGAAGTTGGAGACTTCTTTGAGGATATTGACTGAAGAACTAATCATCTTACTGGGGAATGAAGCTATAAAAGTTGTTATTTTTATGTTTGCAACTAGTTTATTTTTCTTGAGTGTATTTTCCTAATGCATCATGTGTTGCTAGTTTCTACATTCCTAATGTATTTCTTAATGTTTTTTTTCCGCTTGTCTTTCATATTTCTTATGATGTATTATTTGTTTTTTTATGAAGAATATGAAAATTCCCCAGTCTTCAGTTGGACTCAAGATTAATAAAGATGATATATGTCTTCTGGATAGTGCTACAACACACACTATTTTAAAAGATAAGAGATATTTCTCTTATTTGGTAATGAAAGAAGCGAATGTTAATACAATATCCGGTAGTACAAGATTAATTGAAGGTTCTGGAAGAGCCAATTTATTACTACCAGGAGGAACAAATTTGGCTATTGATGAAGCACTATATTGTAGTAAATCTCAAAGAAACTTATTAAGTTTCAAAGATATTCGCCAAAATGGCTATCATATTGAGACTACAAATGATGAAAAGATTGAATATCTTTATATTACTACAATAATGTCCGGTAAGAAATATGTGCTTGAAATGTTACCTGCTCTTTCCTCCGGCTTATACTACACAAGTATTAGCAGGATTGAAACACATGCCGTAGTAAACGAGAAGTTTACTAATCAAGATAATTTTATTATTTGGCATGACTGGTTGGGCCATCCTGGTTCTAATATGATGCGTAAAATAATTGAAAATTCACATGGACATGCAATGAAGAATCAAAAGATTCTTCAATTTAAGGAATTCTCTTGTGTTGCGTGTTCTCAAGGAAAATTAATTATTAGACCATCAACTATTAAAGTTAGGATGAAATCCCCTGCATTTCTGGAACGTATACAGGGTGATATATGTGGGCCCATTCACCCTCCATGTGGACCATTCAAATATTATATGGTTTTGGTAGATGCATCTACAAGATGGTCACATGTGTGCTTACTATCAACTCGCAATATGGCATTTGCGAGATTGTTGGCTCAAATAATAAAGCTAAGAGCACAATTTCCAGATTATGCAATTAAGACAATTCGTCTTGATAATGCCGGTGAATTTACATCCCAAGCCTTTAATGATTATTGTATTTCAACTGGGATAACAATTGAGCATCCGGTTGCTCATGTTCATACACAAAATGGTCTAGCAGAATCATTGATCAAACGCCTCCAATTAATTGCTAGACCAATGCTTATGAGAACAAAACTTCCCATTTCAGTATGAGGTCATGCTATTTTGCACGCAGCAACACTTGTGCGGATAAGGCCCACAAGTTATCATAAAGTCTCTCCATTGCAATTGGCTTTTGGTCAGGAGCCAAATATTTCCCATCTTAGGATCTTTGGTTGTGCGATATATGTTCCAATTGCTCCACCATAACGCACAAAGATGGGTCCTCAAAGAAGGTTGGGGATATATGTTGGATATGAATTTCCTTCTATTATAAAATATCTAGAGCCGATGACTGGAGATTTATTTACGGCAAGATTTTCTGATTGTCATTTTAATGAATCAGTATATCCAACATTAGGGGGAGAAAATAAGCAGCTGAAAAAGTAGATTGGAATGCATTATCACTGTCTCATTTAGATCCTCGAACAAATCAATGTGAACAAGAGGTTCAAAAGATTATTCATTTACAAAATATTGCAAATCAATTGCCAGATGCATTCACTAACCTACCAAGGGTGACTAAGTCACATATTCCAGCTGCTAATGCTCCAATTCGAGTTGATATCCCGACAGAACAATTAATTAAAGCAAATGAGTCTAAGCCATGCTTGAAACGTGGTAGACCAATCGGTTCTAAAGATAAAAATCCTCGAAGAAGAAAAGGAGCAAGTGATCAAAGTGAACATAACACAGAGGTAGTGGCTCAAGAAGAGCCCCAAGACGTAACAAATGATAAGACCTTAGGGGAGGTCCAGGTACCTAAAAATAATGAAAATGAAGAGATATCAATAAGTTACGTCTCAACCGGGAAAAGATGGAACCGAAATAATATTGTTATCGATAACATTTTTGCTTATAATATTGCTATTGAAATAATGCAACAAAATGAGGATCTTGAACCAAAATCTGTCAATGAATGTAGACAGAGAAATGATAGGCCAAAATGGAAAGACGCTATCCAGGCAGAGTTAATTTCACTTGGAAACGTGAAGTCTTCGGACCCATAGTTCGAACACCTGAAGGCATAAAGCCAGTAGGGTATAAATGGGTTTTTGTGCGAAAACGAAATGATAAAAATGAAGTCGTTAGATATAAAGCACGACTTGTGGCACAAGGGTTTTCCCAAAGGCCTGGAATTGATTATATGGAGACATATTCTCCTGTAGTGGATGCTATCACCTTCAGGTATCTCATAAATATGGCAGTACAAGAAAAACTTGATATGCATCTAATGGATGTTGTTACAGCCTATTTGTATGGATCATTAGACAACGAAATTTTTATGAAAGTACCTGAGGGATTTAAAGTGCCAGAAGCATATAAAAATTTTCGAGAAACTTGTTCAATAAAGCTTCAGAAATCTTTATACGGATTGAAACAATCAGGACGTATGTGGTACAATCGCCTGAGTGAATACCTGTTGAAAGAAGGGTACAAGAATGATCCAATTTGTCCCTGTGTCTTTATAAAAAGGTCTGGATCTGAATTTGTTATAATCGCCGTGTATGTTGATGATTTAAATATCATTGGAACTCCTGGGGAGCTTCCAAAAACAGTAGACTGTTTGAAGAAAGAATTTGAAATGAAAGATCTTGGAAAGACAAAATTTTGTCTTGGTCTACAAATTGAGTATATGAAAGATGGAATATTTGTCCATCAATCGACATACACCGAAAAGATTTTAAAGCGATTCTATATGGATAAAGCACATCCATTGAGTACCCCGATAGTTGTTGATCGCAGCAGACTCAACTTAAGGATGAGTGGGCACTAATACTTTTACCCAATAGCGATATCGGGGTCGATTTTCCACAGGGAACTTCAAATTGGAGTCGAGTATTTGTATGGTCTAGGATAGTGTTTTAGCTCATAATTGATCTTCTAACATTTTTGGTTTTCTTTTGTTTAAGAGCTACAATTTATCAACTACAGTTGTAAAACTAGGTTATGCTAAAATTATGATTCTAAATTGTATGCAAGATAGATAAAAGCACTAGGGATGCAGCATTTACCTAGGTGGTCCACTAACGGGTAGAAATTCCTAATGCAAGAATGACGAATATGGGGCTTATGCTATAACCGTTGCACCTTTTACACCCACTCTCACACCTCTCGGTAGAGAGAGTGATTTTGCCCAATTGACTCTCTCGAGACCAATTGGGTAGGCTAATTTGCCCAAGCAACTTATGGTTCAAGTTGGGTAATTACTCTCTCGAGGTTTAACCCGTTAATTGGGACTACCATTCTCATGGGTCCATCCCGATTCCTTGTTGGAGTTAATCTTGAGGTCATAGACTCTCTTTCTCAAGAAGAGTCAAGACCCACTAAGCTAGACTTAGTGTTTGCAACCACCAAATCTTAGTGAAAACTTAAGATTAATCCAAATAGCAAACACCCAACATCATTCATGCACTAAACAATCACACCCATCAATTTCCCACACTAGGGTTGAGCCACAACCCTAGCTAATGGGTTTAGCTAGACATAGTAGTAACAAAAATCAAAGAAATAATAGATGAAATTGACATAATAGTTAACTACAATGTTAATCTACTTGATTCCACTTTAAAACTAGAAGAAATGGCCCAAAATAGGCTGATAATAGGGTAACACGAGTTCAGCTGCTCTCTGCTCTCGAACCGCTCTCCACCAAACTGCTAAAAAGTAAAATGTTCTATTTATACTACACAGGAAAAACCGGACAAAAATACCCCTGAGGGTCTGGCGCGGACCGCGCACAAATGACGCGCGGCCGCGTAGGGCTCTGGGTCTTCATTACTTACATCTGGTACTGGGGGGCGCGGACCACACAAAAAGGGACGCGAACCGCGTTGGAACTGGGCGCGGACCGCGCGAGAAGAGGCGCGGACTGCGTAGCTTATCTTACAAATATCATGGCCTCTGAACTTTCCTGCGCGGCCGCGTGGCAAAACAGTGCGGTCCGCGCAGGTTGAACTTGGATATGCCCAGCTTCTGAACTCTCCTGCGCGGCCGCGTGACAGAACAGTGCGGACCGCGCAGGCCCTTTTGATCCCCGCTTTCAGTTGTCTCTTGACACTTGGCAGATTTCACTCCTTTTTGAGCCGATCTTTAGTATTTGTCATCTTGTCGCTCAAACCTGCAATCAAGTGTCATTTGTAAGCATTTTGGACTATTATATGCCAATAAATGCACAAAGCTCAGGTAAGAATGGGTATAAAAAACATGCAGAAATCGCAGTTATCAACTCTCCCAAACTTAAACCTTTGCTTGTCCTCAAGCAAATAAAATGAGACCTACTCCTCAATGGAAAACAACCAAGTAATTCCTGTTTATCCTAAAGTAACCTCAGCAGGCATCAATTAGGACTAGCAATTGCCCTCAATGCAAATGCATCCTCAACATATTTAAACTTGCAAACTTGTGGATCAAGTGCGACACAAGAGCATCAAGAGTTGACACATTTCATCACGGAACCTTTCTCAATTTCTTTGGTCATCATGGAACCCAAACTCACACATCCTTGACTTTCCCTGAGTGAATCTCACCTATTAGGGTATTTGCACACAAATCGAGATGACTGGATTTCTCTCTCGTCTCTCACAAAGAAGAGGCCCTGAGTCCGGCTCTAAGTACCATATGTTTGCCCCTTATGTAAGTATCCACTAATTTAGGCTTCTCTCAACTCAAGATCATATAGGGCTTTTGAGGAGTCATTGTGAAGGCTTTTGGTAATGGTAGGACGTGTTTTTGTTCAAATGGTTTTAATCTTCCCTTAAGCCCTTCTTTTGATTTATTTTGGCACACTTTCTTGACTCAATTGAGTAGTTCACTTCTTTCAAGGGGTTAGAGGGACACATTGTCACTCTTTCTTTTGCAATTCAAATCCTTTCTCCTTTTTATCACTTTTCTACACCTTTTTCACTTCTTTTTGTCGTCCTTGGATTCCCTTTTTGGTTTTTATTCATTTTTGTCTTTCTTTTTGTCTTTTTCTCTTTTTCATTGCCTTCCTTTTCTTTTGCTTTTGCATCTTTTTAGCACATTGATGTCCTTCCTGTCTCTCCCCCCAAACTTAGACATTTGCCATTTACTCAAGGGAAGATTTGGGTGCCAAGAGAGGGTTTCGTTAGGAACGGGTATAGGTTTTTAGCTTGGTTCATGAACGAAAAAGATTTAAGGCTCAAAAGGGTTGAACTAGGGATTATTTCATTGGTAGGTCATGAAAAGTGTTCAAATTTTGCATTTTGGATCAAGGAGAGCCTATACTCACGTCTCAAGTCAAGTTCTACCTATGATTTCGCCTCAACAAACATTCAGGGCAAGTTCTAGACCATCGGCTCGGTACTTGGGCTCGCGATTCGAATTTTCACCACACACACTCAAGGGTTGCCTAAGACGGAGTCAAGGGCCCACAACAACCTTAGATATGATTCAAGCGCCTCATGGCCCAAAATGACCACGTGATGATTATTTGGTCAACACAAGAGTCTCAAGGCCACAACTTTCACCATCCTAAACACAACATAATGTCTTCGACCATAGGATCAAAGGCAAATGTGTTAGGCCCAAGTGAGGCTTTGCCTGAGGTATCCTTAACTACAAAAACTTGAAAATCAAAAAAAAAAAGAAAAGAAAAATAAAAAACGGACTCAAACCCTTAAGTAGGTTGTCACACCATCTACCCTTGGGAAAAAACCGTGGAATTAAGAAAACCAAGGGCTTATTGCAAACACCAAAACAAAACACAAAGGCTACGAGCCTAACTTTGCAACTAAAACTAAAAATAGAAAATCAAGATGAAAACCTAATGAATATGTACAAACGGGGAGTAGAATATACAACCAGGGGAAATGAATATATACATAAACTCTGAAGATCATCTGGATGAACAGTTATACACAAACTATCTATCCACTACTAATGTATAGAAATTAAAAGAAGGTAAAATAATATATACAGTCATCGTGACAGTTAATCCAAATAGTAGGGCCACACCCCTCATGAATAAGAGCTAGCATTGGCCCCAATGCTAACTACCAAATAAGACATCAAAAATCAAAAATAAACAAAGGATATAGAGCGGCCCCTCAAGCCTCATCAAACTGGTCCCCAGCCTGCTACTGCTGTGCTGCTGGGACAGGTGTCTGCTCATGATCCTGCTCATCAACTGGTGGAACTGAAGAGGGTTCAACATCTGCTGTACTAGACGGGGGAGCCACCTCGATCACTATTCCCTCTGTATTAGGGAGCTTCCTCTTCTTCCTTGGCCTATCCTCCTCTGCCTGTGGCTGCTCTGCTGCTGGCTCTCCAGCTGGATCTCCAAATAATAAGTCAAATGGCATCTGATCCGCTAGCAGCTTGTCCACATCCCCTCTCAACTGTGCAACTGACTCCTTGGAAGCTTTCTGTTTCCTTAGCTTTTTGTGCTCCCGAGCAAATTTTTCCAAAGCTTTTCCATGTTCCCCAACCGCCTTGGTCAAGGTATCCTGTGTTGACATCATCTTTTCCTGGTTGACCAGGATCTTTTTCAAAACATCCTCAATGGCGGAGGGAATCTCTACAGTAGCTGGTGCTCCCTGTGCCTGCACAACAGTGGTCAAAGAAGATAACTTGGATGTCGCAATTGACATCCAGTTGTTTAAACTGGCAAGGGAGTGTGCGAGCTGGTTGGCAGTGAACCGATGAGTCTTTGATGAAGGAATCACCGGATCAGATGCAACTGATGGACCAGCTGTGGAGGAAGGACCTGGGGGAAGTGTCTCATCAGGAGTAGGGTCAGAGGGCTGCTCTGTCGCAACTGGCTCTTCAGACTGGCCAGGTGCGGAGGAGGTAGAAGCTGGAGTTTTCTTTCCTCTCTTTGGGTTGTCCGGACCCAACTGATCATACCATGAGTAGGGGGCCACTGGAGGTACCGTAACATCATATCTTTTCTTCTTCACTTTCAACTCTCTGAAGTAAAGGGAGAGTGTGTTCGGAAAGGGGAAGTTTGTTTTTGTTTCGTTCCCGACTTGATAAATCACCCTCGACATTATGTTTCCCACATTCAGAGGGAAGCCCGCCATGATAGCTGCCACCAAGACAGCCCGAGGAAGGGAGACGGAGTGATCGTGTGTAGACGGGTCAAGTCGACTACACACGAAGGTTAACCACCTTTTGCTTCAAAGTTGAGGGTGTTCCGCAAAATCTTTTCCTGTGCCTTCAACCACACAGGGACTGTACCTGGAGCTGCTAAATGCTCGGCCAACCACAGACGAACCTCCTCTTTCAATGCCAGCTTCTCAAGATATTGAGACTCGTCCTCATCTGCAAACCCCAAAAATTCATTCAGCGACTTCCCATCAAAGACTACTATCTTGTCCCTCACTTTTGTTGCTTTGGAGTTCCGAACTGTGTGGTGAATATTGCAATAAAACTCCTTCAACATATGCTCGTTTGCAAATTCGACTCTCTTTGAAGAATTACCAACCCTCTCTGGTGCGGAATTGTGCTTGCACGTAAGGGTTGAGTGGGACAAGATCGGCGTCTATGAACCGCCTTTCCGGAATCAACTTTCTCTTCGGCCACCATTCCCTGAATTTGTGGAAAGCGACCTCGCTAACAAACCTATCCTCCCATGCTTCTGGTTTCCTGGTTCTCTCTATACCTCCAACCTCTGGTTCACCCCCTTCGGCATATGCTCCACTATCCCCTGATATTGAAGCTGTGGGAGACGTGGAATAAGTGCTCCCCTTGTCTTTTTCTGCTCCGGACTCATCATACGAGTCCGAGATAACATCGACCGGCTCCTTGGAAGAGGCTATATCATCATGATCCGGGAAAGGAGGGTCACGGAGTTGGAATGAAGTGGCCCTGTGTGTTGGAGAAGACTTCGAGGTAATGCTCCGTGACGAAGCATACTCACTCCCCGTGGAGTGAGATGCAGCTTTATCTACTTCCCTGGTCTTAGGATTTAGCTTTACAATTCCTTTTCCCCTTCCCCCACGGGAGGAACCACCTCTCCTGGATTGTATTTGTTTCCCCGTTTGCTTCTTAGCCACATGCTTTTGAACCATTGTCTGCAAGGAAGACATGTCTAGCATTGTTAGTAAAAGCACATGATATGAAATGGACAGTTCAATTGAATGAAAGAATTGCAGACACAGTTTCACAGACAGAGGAACGCGGACCGCACCAAAAGGCACGCGGTCCGCGCAGTTTACTGATTCACACAATGGTTTCTCTGAATGAACAGACGCGGTCCGCACTGTTTTGTGTTGCGGCCGCGTAGCTTCAGCGCGGACCGCACAGAAATGGACACGGACCACACAGGTGAACTGCCAAAATGGTGACTTCTCTGAACTTTTCACACGCGGTCCGCACTGTTTTGGACCGCGGCCGCGCTGGACTCACGCGGACCCCATAGAAATGTCACGCGGACCGCATGGAGGCGATTCATCATAGCACACAAAAAAAAACCACGCGGACCGCGCAAAAATGTTGTGCGGCCGCATAAGGCAGATTTAACTGAGGCGGAAATTTTTTTTCTCTTTAAGTCCCATTTTGATCGAAATTTGATCCCTCAGTGTCCCTACTCAATTAATTACATGGATTTATGCCCCTAAGTCTCACTAAACAATAGAAATCCAAACTAACAGTCATTAAGAAGAAAAAAATGAAAATAAGAAGTTATACTAGTAGAGAGTAATGAGAAGAAACAAAAAATTAGGCTATGCATGAAATGAACAAGATTTGTTACGAGGGATTAGTGAAAAATCGACTAAATGAGCAGGGAGTGCGGATGAACAGTGAAAATTTAGAGCTCCAGATGAAAATTTGCGAAAAGGTTCAAATGAGGCCCCAGGCTTCTATTTATAGAAAATCCCTGGGGCTTTCAGCTTACCTACCAGCGCGGCCGCACAAAAATGGCCGCGGTCCGCGCTGGTTTTCTTTTAGTCACATTTTGACTACTCAGCCCACGCGGACCGCACTGCTTTGATGCGCGGCCGCGTGGGAGTTTATCATAGACTTGGTAATTCCAGCTTCTCACACACGGACCGCACAGAAAGGGACGCGGTCCGCGTTGAATTTTTTCGTAGGATGAACTCACTGCTGCTCAAGCCCACGCGGACCGCACTGCTTTGATGCGCAGCCGCGTGGGGCAATTTCCATGGACTAATTATTTTTTTGTACTTCTTCCCTGCACTGGTTCAACATAATCCCTGCAACACTTCACAAATTATCAGCTCAAAAATCCTACTCTACAACAGAAAAACAAAGAAAAGGAAAAAGACATGGGTTGCCTCCCACGAAGCGCCTGATTTAACGTCGCGGCACAACGCATATTACCATCACAGTCATTTCAAATGAATGCGCGCCACCACATGGCTGTCATCAATCTTTCCCAAATAATGCTTGATGCGATGCCCATTGACTCGGAAGACTTCACCATTTTTAATTTTGAGATCAATGGCACCAAAGGGAGTTATCCCAACCACTTCAAAAGGGCCGCTCCACTTGGACTTCAACTTGCCCGGAAATAACCTCAACCGGGAATTGAAAAGAAGAACCATATCACCCACTTTGAATTCCTTCCCTCTGGCATACTTGTCATGAAGGTACTTCATCTTGTCCTTATACAAGGACGAGCTGGAGTAAGCATGAAACCTAAACTCATCAAGTTCATTCAATTGCTCCACCCGAAGATTTGCAGCTACATCCCATTCTAAGTTCAACTTTTTCAGCGCCCACATAGCTTTATGTTCCAATTCTACCGGAAGATGACAAGCCTTCCCAAACACCAACCGATACGGCGACATACCAATCGGCGTCTTGAAAGCTGTACGATAAGCCCAAAGAGCATCATCCAATTTCTTCGACCAGTCAGTCCTATTTGCATTGACAGTTTTGGATAAAATACTCTTAATATCACGGTTGGACACCTCAACTTGGCCACTCGCTTGAGGATGATAAGGAGTGGTTACCTTGTGATTTACCCCATACTTGGCTAGCAGAGAGTCAAAAGCCTGGTTGCAAAAATGAGAACCTCCGTCACTAATTATGGCACGTGGAGTGCCAAACCTCGTGAAGATACTCTTTTTCAAAAATGCCACTACACTTCGAGCTTCATTATTTGGCAAAGCTATGGCCTCAACCCATTTCGACACATAGTCAACCGCTACCAAAATGTAAGTGTTGCCACAGGAACTTACAAATGGTCCCATAAAGTCTATCCCCCAAACATCAAAGATGTCAACCTCTAGAATTGTGTTAAGGGGCGTCTCATCTTTCTTCGAAATCCCTCCGGCACGTTGGCATTCATCACATCTTTTCACAAAGTCACCGACATCCTTGAACAACGAAGGCCAATAGAAACCACAGCTCAACACTTTAGACGTCGTCCTTGCCCCGCCATGATGGCCACCATAGGGCGAAGAGTGACAAGCTTCCACAATACTCAGTTGCTCTTCTTCAGGAACACACCGGCGAATTACACCATCGGTGCAGATTTTAAAAAGATACGGCTCATCCCAATAGTAATCCAAGCAATCCCGCTTGAGCTTCTTCCTTTGGTTAGAAGAGAGCTCATACGGAACCACACCGGTAACAAGGTAATTGGCAATGTCGGCAAACCATGGCATGTCTAGCATTGAAACCGAGAGGAGTTGTTCATCCGGAAAAGCATCATTTATCTCAAGGCCGTCCAAATGCCTCCCTTCCTCCTCCAATCGAGACAAGTGGTCTGCCACTTGGTTTTCACTACCTTTTCTATCAATGATCTCCAAATCAAATTCTTGAAGAAGAAGCACCCATCTCATTAACCTCGCTTTAGAATCTTTTTTTCATCATCAAATACCTAAAGGTGGTGTGATTGGTATGAATAATCACTTTGGCCCCCATAAGGTATGTGCGAAACTTCTCCATGGCAAAAACAATGGCAAGCAATTCCTTTTCGTTGACCGTATAGTTCCTTTGAGCTTCATTCATTGTCTTACTTGCATAGTACACCGAATGGAACATCTTGTTGATTCTTTGGCCCAAGACCGCCCCCACCGCAACATCACTAGCGTCGCACATGAGCTCAAAGGGCAAGCTCCAATTTGGTGCGGTAATAATGGGGGTAGTCGTCAACTTTTGCTTTAGAAGCTCGAAAGCCTCCATACATTTCTCATCAAACACATATTTGGCATCTTTCTCAAGCAATTTACACAACGGGTTAACTACCTTAGAGAAGTCTTTGATGAATCTTCGGTAGAAACCCGCGTGTCCAAGAAAACTCCTCACCCCTTTGACAGAAGTAGGGGGAGGGAGCTTCGAGATAACCTCAATTTTCGCTTTATCAACCTCAATCCCTCTTTTTGAAATTTTGTGACCCAACACAATGCCTTCTTCTACCATAAAATGGTATTTCTCCCAATTGAGAACCAAGTTTGTGTCTTCGCATCGAGCCAATACACGATCCAAGTTTTGCAAGCAATCACCAAAAGAGTCCCCGACCACACTAAAATCATCCATGAAAACCTCCAAAATGTCTTCCACCATATCGGTGAAGATTGCCATCATACATCGTTGGAAAGTCGCCGGTGCATTACATAACCCAGATGGCATTCGAGAGAAGGCGAATGTGCCATAAGGACATGTGAAAGTTGTCTTTTCTTGGTCTTCCAGGGCAATGAGAATTTGGTTATAGCCTGAATACCCATCCAGAAAACAATAGAAAGCCCGGCCTGCAAGATGATCAAGCATTTGGTCCAAGAACGGCAATGGGAAATGATCCTTTCTAGTCACCTTGTTCAACTTCTGATAGTCCATGCATACCCTCCAACCCGTCACAGTACGAGTCGGAATAAGTTCATTATTGTCATTACTCACCACAGTCATTCCTCCCTTCTTTGGCACACATTGTACTGGAGAAGTCCACGAACTATCAGAAATTGGATACACCACACCGGCGTCAAGCCACTTGATGACTTCCTTTTTAACCACCTCTTGCATGGCTTCATTGAGTCTCCTTTGATGTTCAAGAGACGGCCTAGCATCATCCTCCAATATTATTTGTGCATGCAAAACGCGGGGCTAATACCCCGAATATCCGCCAAGGTCCATCCAATTGCCCGCTTGCGCTTTTGAAGAACCGCCAAAGTGGCTTCAACCTGCACGTTAGTCAAGCAAGAAGAAAGTATAACCGGCAAAGTAAAATTAGGACCAAGAAATTCATACCTGAGGTGAGGAGGAAGTGGTTTCAACTCCAACACCGGTGGCTCCTCAATAGATGGCTTGGTGGGAGGAGTTTTGCGATTTTCAAGATCAAGAGATAACTTCCTCGGTTCATAAGAATATGAGCCCATGCCATGTAATGCATTCACACACTCCACCCTTCTAGCATCATCATCAACATCCATGTTCAATAGCACGGCCTCAAGTGGGTCCTCAACATTAGTAATAGCGCGTGTGTCATCCACTATCACTGCCGTGACAATGTCAACAAACGAGCACACCTCGTTGCTATTTGGTTGCCTCATTGATTTGCATACGTGGAACACCACTTTTTCATCACCAACACGGAAGGTCAATTCTCCCGCTTCCACATCAACCAAGGCCTTTCCCGTAGCTAAGAAGGGCCTCCCAAGAATGATAGGCACATCAAAATCCACTTCACAATCCAAGATCACGAAATCGGCTGGCAATATGAACTTATCAACACGAACAAGGACATCATCAATAATTCCCAAAGTCCGCTTCATTGATCGGTCCGCCATTTG
Source organism: Nicotiana sylvestris (assembly GCF_000393655.2). Classification (NCBI taxonomy): domain Eukaryota; kingdom Viridiplantae; phylum Streptophyta; class Magnoliopsida; order Solanales; family Solanaceae; genus Nicotiana; species Nicotiana sylvestris. Next base: position 198,390,782 of record NC_091064.1, on the reverse strand, counting down.
AAGCCTCATAGAGGTTGGACGAGGTTGTCCGATTCCCAAGGTCTTGAAGACCGAAGATGGCATTAAATTGATACTTGCCCCCAAGTCGCAAAGGGCTTTTGCAAAGTCAGCACTTCCAATGGTATATGGGATAGTGAATGCGCCGGGATCCTCAAGTTTTGGAGCCATAGAATGCACAATTGCGCTCACTTGATGGGTCATCTTGATTGTCTCACACTCCATTGATCTCTTTTTTGTAACCAAATCTTTCATGAACTTTGCGTATCCCGGCATTTGCTCGAGTGCCTCCACCAAAGGCACATTGATAGTCAAACTCTTCATCATTTCAATAAATTTCTTAAATTGGTTGTCACCATTTTGCTTGGCCAACCGTTGAGGGTAGGGCGGAGGAGGTCTAGGCAAGGGTGCCTTGGATTTTGGCACCTCCGGTTCGGGCATATCAATGACGTGTTCCCTAGACGAGTTCACGGCCTCTTGAGTCTCCTCCTCACCCTCATCAATTGCAATTCTCCCATCATCATTTGCACTTGGTTCGACAACATCCTCAACTACCAACGGGATCTCATCATTTTGCAACTCATCTTCATCTATCGGAACTCGGTTATCTCTTGAGGCATGCACATCACCGCCTCTTCCACTTCGTGTCACTGCCATCACATGATTGTTGTGCCCTACCTTGGGGTTTACTACCGTGTCACTTGGTAGAGCACCCTTTGGGCGAGTATTTAAAGATTGAGAGATTTGGCCTAATTGCACTTCCAAGTTCCTGATAGCTGTGTTATGCGAAGCTAATTAGGCCTCGGAATCTTGACTTTTTTTCATCATTTGTTCGAACATGCTCTCTATTCGACTCATGTCATTATCCGACGAACTCAACCCTTGTGATTGGAACGGAGGCGGGTTATTGGGCTGTTGATACATTGGGGGCCTGTGATAGCCTTGCCCCCTATTACCTTGACCACCATTGTTGTTGTTCCAATTGTTGTTCCCGCTCCAATTTCCTTGATTCCCATAATTATTGTTCCCCCAATTGCTTCCTTGATTGTTGTTGTAATTCCAATTGCCGCCTTGTTGATTGCCCCAATTACCTTGGGGTCTCCATTGCTGATTCCCTTGGTTGCCTCTATTCCCTTGGTAGTTGTTGACATATTGGACTTCCTCACTTTGGTCATCAAAACCTTCATTCGAATACCCACCACCATCATTGTTGTTGTCATATTGTTCACAATTACCTTGAGGTTGTTGTCCTCTTTGCCTCCTTTTCAACATAGAAACACCTTCCATTGCATTGACTTGGCGCGGGTTTTGGACTTGTTGCAATTGTGCCTTTGCTAATTGATTCATAGTTGTTGTAAGTTCGTCTATCGCTTGGCCATGATCGTGCAATTCCTTGTGCAAATGGATGACCGTGGGGTCACCTTGTGGCACGTTTGCTCGGCTTTGCCGTGCCGAAGAGGTGTCAGTCATTTCATCAAGTACATCACATGCCTCTTGGTAAGAAAGTTTCATAAAATTCCCTCCGGCCAATTGGTTCATAATGCATTGATTTGTGGTGTTGATGCCCCGATAAAAAGTTTGTTGAATCATAGCCCCGGTCATGTCGTTATTAGGGCACTCTTTCACCATTGTTCTATATCTTTCCCATATTTCATGCAAAGGTTCTGTTGGCTCCTACTTGAAAGCTAGAATTTCACCCGGAAGAGCCGCCATATGACTTGGAGAGAAGAACTTGGCAATAAATTTGTCCGCCAATTCATCCCATGTTGTGATAGAATGATTGGGGAGCCTTTTTAACCAATCCAATGCTTTACCCCGAAGAGAGAACAGGAAAAGCCTCAATCTCAACGCGTCCTCGGACACGTTTGTCTGCTTTCTACTGCAACAAGTATCCACGAACCCCTTCAAGTGCTTGTAGGCATTTTGATCGGAGGAACCTGTGAAATAACTTCGTTGCTCGAGCAAGGTCAGCATAACATTTGTGATTTGAAAGTTCCCCGCCCGGATTCGGGGAGGAATAATAGCACTGGCGTATCCTTGATTTGGTAGAACTCTGGGAGCCACTCTCGGCGGTTGCGGAGGAGGGTCTGGAATGTTGTTGTTCTCATTTGCATTTATATTGACATTCCGGCCTCTCCGTGGAAGTTGAGGTAAGACCTCATCTTGTTCTAGATCTTCTACCTCCTCCCCCGCTATCACATTGTCGAGAGGGTCATTTGCATTAAGAGCCATGGTACCTGATTGATCAACACACAAAATTAGTAAATAAGAAGGAAAGAGAAGCAAAACACAATACTAGCTACACAGATAGTCAACACCGTAAAGTTCCCCGGCAACGACGCCAAAAAGTGATCACAGCAGACTCAACTTAAGGATGAGTGGGCGCTAATACTTTTACCCAATAGCGATATCGGGGTCGATTTTCCACAGGGAACTTCAAATTGAAGTCGAGTATTTGTATGGTCTAGGATAGTGTTTTAGCTCATAATTGATCTTCTAACATTTTTGGTTTTCTTTTGTTTAAGAGCTACAATTTATCAACTACAGTTGTAAAACTAGGTTATGCTAAAATTATGATTCTAAATTGTATGCAAGATAGATAAAAGCACTAGGGATGCAGCATTTACCTAGGTGGTCCACTAACGGGTAGAAATTCCTAATGCAAGAATGACGAATATGGGGCTTATGCTATAACCGTTGCACCTTTTACACCCACTCTCACACCTCTCGGTAGAGAGAGTGATTTTTCCCAATTGACTCTCTCGAGACCAATTGGGTAGGCTAATTTGCCCAAGCAACTTATGGTTCAAGTTGGGTAATTACTCTCTCGAGGTTTAACCCGTTAATTGGGACTACCATTCTCATGGGTCCATCCCGATTCCTTGTTGGAGTTAATCTTGAGGTCATAGACTCTCTTTCTCAAGAAGAGTCAAGACCCACTAAGCTAGACTTAGTGTTTGCAACCACCAAATCTTAGTGAAAACTTAAGATTAATCCAAATAGCAAACACCCAACATCATTCATGCACTAAACAATCACACCCATCAATTTCCCACACTAGGGTTGAGCCACAACCCTAGCTAATGGGTTTAGCTAGACATAGTAGTAACAAAAATCAAAGAAATAATAGATGAAATTGACATAATAGTTAACTACAATGTTAATCTACTTGATTCCACTTTAAAACTAGAAGAAATGGCCCAAAATAGGCTGATAATAGGGTAACACGAGTTCAGCTGCTCTCTGCTCTCGAACCGCTCTCCACCAAACTGCTAAAAAGTAAAATGTTCTATTTATACTACACAGGAAAAACCGGACAAAAATACCCCTGAGGGTCTGGCGCGGACTGCGCACAAATGACGCGCGGCCGCGTAGGGCTCTGGGTCTTCATTACTTGCATCTGGTACTGGGGGGCGCGGACCGCACAAAAGTGACGTGCGACCGCGTTGGAACTGGGCGCGGACCGCGCAGCTTATCTTAAAAATATCATGGCCTCTGAACTTTCATGCGCGGCCGCGTGGCAAAACAGTGCGGTCCGCGCAGGTTGAACTTGGATATGCCCAGCTTCTGAACTCTCCTGCACGGTCGCGTGACAGAACAGTGCGGACCGCGCAGGCCCTTTTGATCCCCCCTTTCAGTTGTCTCTTGACACTTGGCAGATTTCACTCCTTTTTGAGCTGATCTTTAGTATTTGTCATCTTGTCGCTCAAACCTGCAATCAAGTGTCATTTGTAAGCATTTTGGGACTATTATATGGCAATAAATGCACAAAGCTCAGGTAAGAATGGGTATAAAAAACATGCAGAAATCGCAGTTATCAGTTGTGAGATCACTTGATATAAAGAAAGATCCATTCCGACCTCATGAAAATGATGAAGAGCTTCTTGGTGCCGAAGTACCATATCTTAGTGCAATTGGGGCATTAATGTATCTTGCCAATAATTCCCGACCAGATATAGCTTTCTCAGTAAGCTTATTGGCAAGATTTAGTACTTCGCCAACACAAAGACACTGGAATGGTATTAAACATATATTCAGATACCTCCAAGGGACCATTGATATGGGTTTATTTTATTCAAATGAATCCAAGCCATCATTGATTGGTTATGCAGATGCAGGATATTTGTCTGATCCACACAAAGGTCGATCTCAGACAGGCTATTTATTTACAAGTGGAGGTACAACCATATCATGGCGTTCGACAAAACAAACTATGGTTGTTACTTCTTCAAATCATGCAGAGATAATAGCCATTCACGAAGCAAGTCGAGAATGCATTTGGTTAAGATCTATAACTCAACACATTCAGCAAACATGTGGTCTTTCTTCGAAAGAGAATATTCCAACAATATTGTATGAAGACAATGATGCATGCATAGCTCAATTGAAAGGAGGATATATCAAAGGAGATAGAACAAAATACATTTCACCGAAATTCTTTTTCACTCATGATCTTCAAAAGAATGGTGAAATAGATGTACAACAAGTTCGTTCAAGTGATAATTTGGCTGATCTGTTCACTAAGATATTACCAACCTCAATATTTGAAAAGCTGATATATAAGATTGGAATGCGTCGTTTTCGAGACATTAAGTGATTTTTCATCAGGGGGAGTAACTACATGCTGCACTCTTTTCCTTAACCAAGGTTTTGTCCCACTGGGTTTTCCTGGTAAGGTTTTTAATGAGGCAGCAAGCAATACATATTATAAATAACTATGTACATCCCAATATTTTTTTTGTAAGTTTTTAATGAGGCACATTATCTTACATGGACATCCAAGGGGGAGTGTTATGAATAGTTTGTACATTGGATACTACTTTGGATACTATATTGGATACTATATTGGATACTACTTTGGATGTTCATGTTGTGAATAACTGTGAGCGCGTGATTTTTGCCCTATGTGAGAACTACTCCCAAAAAAATTTAAAATAAAATAATTTTTCTTTGTGTGCAATTTTGAGAATTTTCGTGGCGTTTTTGGATAATTATTTGTATTTGTCTGTGCATGTTTATTTATTAGATTAATAAAAAATACAAAATATGTCGCATTTGCATTTAGGATTTAATTCTACAATTAGGAGCAATTAAGTTTGTTTTACAAGAACAAAAATCATAAAAATAATGTACGTTGTAGTTTTAGCATTTAATGTCCAAATTGTGTGACTTTATCGTTATTGCTATGTAATTGTGTCTTAATTGTTAAGAGTTAATTAGTACTTTTATAAATTAATTTAGTTCTATAGGTTAATTTAGAATTTTTAGAATTTTAGTTTTATTTTAAGAAAAAAAAAAGAAGCAATGGAAATAAAAGAAGAAGAAAATCGGATTGGGCCTTTTCTTCAACTTTAAACCACAGGCCCAAAGAACCAAACCTCCACCGCGTCGACCCGACTCGGTCTCCCCATAACCCAAACAAACACCCCCCTTCTTCCATTATTCATTTTTCATTTTTTCTAAACCCCTAACCTAAATACCCGCCCCCCTTCTTCTCCTTCTCCAAACAAACCCTCTCATGGCTGCCTACCCCTCCAACTCCAGCTCCAAACGACCACCCCCCCCCCCCCCCATGGCTGCCCTCTCCTCGTCATCTACCCCAAACGACCCCTCCAGCTCCAGCTCCCGTGCACATGGCTGCCCTCCTCCAAACTAGCGATGCAACCAACCAGCCAGTCCGCCATGGTCGCTGCTTCTTCTTCTTCATCAGTCACTACTCAACACACACACACATAGTCCGTCGACCACTCTTCAGTCGAGCAACTGCCATCACCATTTCTAGTCGTGAACCAGCTGCAACACCAGAATGCCCGTCGACCAGCAGCTCTTTCAAATGACCACCTCCTTCTCCAGTGGCAACCACCAAACCAGTTCGTCGACACGCTGTCGATACACCCAGCGACTGACGATGATAGTAGCATGTTTGACATGAAGTTGTTGCAACAAAGTGATTTAACAGCGACGATGCTGACAAGGACTATGGGGAGGGCGTGTTGTTTGAGCTACGACTGTATGCTAGGAGGATGAATCGACTGACGACGTGATGGATCTGTTTGGCGAAAAGGATTTGGATTTGATTTCAATGCTTAGCGGTTTGCTTGTTTCACGTCCTGCTAACTCTCCCTTGTCACACGAGCACGCCCATCAGAAATGTACTGAGCATGCTAAGCTATGGCTTTCGAAGTATGAACACAGAAGTGCATGGGGAGGTTGTGCCTGTCGACGTACCACCGTGAGTGGAACACCAAATGAGCAGTATGGCCAGAAGGAGGAGGATGCTGCAAGTTCTGAAGCAGTTGAAGGTAACGAGCTGCGTGTTTTCATGATCGAACGTAGTGAGCAGCAGTACAAGTTCATGAATATGTCGTTCTTCTTGCTTGTTTTAATTATCTTGCCTCGTTCTAGTTTCTGTCTCTTCTTGGTTATGTTATGTTGTTTCTTTTCTTGTCGTTGTTCATCATTTCTTGCATATGAAATCAGTTTGTTTTCATCCAGTATGTTGATAGTGTTCATTTGTTTTGTTTAGGTTTAATCTAGAAGTGTGTTAGTTTAATCACTGAATCTTTATTTTGATGATATTTGGTCTGAATTAAGTTTCAAGCTTAAATTGTGATTTAAGTTTGATGAATCTTAATGTCATTGATTGGGAGTTAGTTTCATGTGTTTAAATTAGTCAATTATTAGGATTTCTCAATTAATATTGGTTATAGCTGCTATAGTTTGGTTAATTGACTTAGGAGTATTGGATATAGCTGATGGGGTAGAATGGTAATTTTAGTAGTTTCAGGGGTATTTTCGGGATTTTAAGTTTTAAAAAATGGTTAATTTGAGTGCTTCGTTCACTAGGCATTAATAATATTAAAATAATACCTAGTGGGGGACAAGACATATGGTAGTGGTCAATAATACATTATTTAATAGAGTGGGGGACAAAGCATGCAGTAGTGGGGAATAAGGGAATTTAATATAATGGGGGACAAGACATGTGGTAGTGGGAACTAATACATTTGTTTAATATAGTGGGGAACAAGGCATGCAAATGTGGGGAACAAAACATAATGGTATGAAAAGCTTAAAAAGGATTGATTAAAATATGTTGCACATACCTGTTTTGGGTTATAAATAGGGTCATTTCAAGATACACAAGGGGACTGGTTTTTTTGGAGGAAGAAGACTGTTTCTCTTCCAGTTTTTCTTAGAGTCTAGGATGGATTTTTAACATTTAAAAGTTCAATAATTTGAGAGTAAAAAAAAAATGGAGGCTGGTTTTTAATCCTAAAAGGTTTAGTGTTTGGAGAGTTAAGAAACTGAAAAGGGTTTCAATTGGTTCTTCCTGAGTTTGCTATTGGTTATTGGCTACTGTTTTCATTGGGTGTTGCTGGAACTCTGCTGGTTCCTTCCTTTTTAATCTGTCACTGGGTTATTCTGTCACTGCGTTCTGTGTTATTACTATTGCTGACTGCTCCTTCGTCTTCTTGTATTTCCATTATCCAAGTACATGTTCTACAGCTCTCAAATTTAAAGGAAAGGAAGTAAAGAGTTGTTGGAATGGATTTCTGAAAATAACTATTTCTTCGTGTTTAATTTGATGTATAAGCAGTAGTTCACTTGATATTTCATAGTATGTATTGGAATGATTTTGAAATGCATAAACTGGACTGGTTGAATCTATTTCTACAAACATGAAATATCAATTGTAATTAATCTTAGTTGGTGATTACTAGTTATGAAATATGCTTTATTTAATTCTTTTGTTCAGTAGTCGCAAAACAGTTTCAAATAGTTTATGTCGCAAAACAGGTTCAAATAGTTTATGAAAATCAGCATGTTGGTTTAATAGGTCTAATTCTGAAAATTGCGAGTTCACTTGAGTAAGCAACATCATTTTAAATAGCAATGTGAATAAGGTTAGTAACTAATATTCTTAAATGTTAGTGATTGATGTTAGCCTGATGTCAGTTTTTGAGCATTGACGCATTTCTTCGACAAGTCGGAAAAAGAGTTAAAAAAATGGCTTTGTATTACACATAGTTAATTCCAATAGTTCAATTCATCTAATAATGTTAGTTTAAATTGATCAAAGAATAGTTAGTTTGTTTTGATATTACTGGGTGTCAATCTCGTGTTCTATTCATAATCTCAACTTTAGTGTTATTAACTAATAGAATAAGGAACGATACAATCTCCTTTGAGTAAGCTCTGTTGCAATTTTCCGTTTGCATTTGTCTTAATCTAATAAACAATAAGAGGCACGAGCTTATAAACATGTAACTAATTAGGACCTCTTCTCTTTTATTTTAGAGACGAACTTAATAGAAAATGTAGTCACTTTAGGATTGCCCTTTCAAAATAAACGAGATGAACCTCGCCTAGTAAAACTCACCGATTGCAGGGCCCTCATGATTGTATATATATTAATGACTTAGAACTCGGGATCGACCGCTTAGCGAATTTCACGGTCTTTTTCCCAAAAGTAATAACGCGTTAGCCACTGTTAGGCGCGTACTTTTAATAATTTACTTTCTTAAACTCGGATGCACATTTATGTGACCCAAATCCAAATCTCAACGCAGTCAAGATGTGTCGTTAATCACGGGTACATTGATTGTGACGTGGTTTGAGATGCATTTCCATGACGTTGCAAATTCCTTTAAAAAATAATGAATGAGACGAGCCTCGACAAATAAGAATACACAAACTGCAGGGCCCTCAATGGACAGTTATTTCAAATGCTTAGATTACGAGACAGGCCGCATAGCGAACTTTACGGCTTTTCTCAAAATAACAACGCGTTAGTATCTTTAGGCGCGTATTTAATAATGTTATCTTCCTAAACTCGGGTGCACATTTATGTGACCCAAATCCAAATCTCAACGAAGTTGGAACGTATCGAAAATTGCGGGTACATTTATGTGGCGCAATTCGAGATGCATTCTCACAACGTTGTAATTCTTTGAATAAATAATAACAAAAGCGGTAAGCAGACAAAATTTGCACATAGGTTCAATAAATATTAAAATCAGATAAATAAGCTGAATATGACAGTTGAGCGACCGTGCTAGAACCACGGAACTCGGGAATGCCTAACACCTTCTCCCGGGTTAACAGAATTCCTTACTCGAATTTCTAGTTCGCGGACTGTAATATAAAGTCAATCTTTTCCTCGGTTCGGGATTCAACCGGTGACTTGGGACACCATAAATCTCCTAAGTGGCGACTCTGAAATAAATAAATAAATAAATCCCATTTCGATTGTCCTTTAATTGGAAAACTCCCTTTACATATACCCTTTTCCGGGGTGTAGGTGAAAAAGGAGGTGTGACAGCTCTGGCGACTCCGCTGGGGAACGAACCCTGAATCTCTGGTTCAGGGTTTAGAAATCGAGCTTATAATAATTGTTCTATCTGGCTTTGTTTATTATCTGATTTTATTACATGTTTGGGCCTAATGTGCTAAATGTTGCGTTTACCGCTTTGATATTATCTGAACTGTATATATAAACTGCTACGAAATCCCTCTCTTCTCTCTCTTGAGGAGTGCATGCTGGTCGTGACTTCTTTTTGTTAGTGTCCTATCCCAAAATAGAACGAGGATTCGGAGGAGTTGCAAAACCGGATGATCTTTTGGTTACCGGTACGCAGTTCCCATCCTCGGCTCGAGTTGTCCGCTCGGGTAAGCCAGGTCTAGAACAAACACCCAGGATAAACCTAGTATAACAAAACCTCATGCCGGATCCCTAGTAGGAACGCTTGTTTGCATCATGTGCACTTGACTTAGGGAACTCAACACTGGGGTTGGGTCCGTCTAGGACAAGCGACCTGAAATGAAAAAGATTATCCTGCTGCATCCTGTTTGTTTTACGCATTTATTTGCTGCAGACTTGCATGCTGACCGACTTCTGAAAATACTGGAATATTGAAAAAAAAGTAGCAGTGTGGAGAGATAATTCTGAGTTATCGGCGAACTCTGCCAAAATTTTGTGAAAATGAAAAAAAATGTTTTTAGTGTAATTTGTTTAAACAAGTCTTGTTGTCAGAATTAGTTTATTGTCGTGGCTCGAACTACGCCGGTTTGATTCTCACCGGATGTGAGATACGTAAGCAATCCTCATCGGGAACAACCTCCCTTTTTTGCAGAAATAGGCAAAATGTCAAAATTTTAATTTTCGTCATAAATAAGTCGGGGGATGTCGTTCTTGTCAAAAATAGCCGAATGTTCCCGAAAGGGATGCCGGAAGGCTGACTTTGCATAAACGGCCACTTTTAGTCATTCTTTTTTGATTTTTTGACCGGTTGACTCACCCAGCTTTATGATCTTCGTTCCCGAAGCGCCGAAAAGCCGTGCGCGGAACCAGATCTTCCTTTTAATCTGTGAAAAATTAAAAATAGTCAATTTGTTGAGTCAAATAAATTTTATTTCTTAATCACCCTAATAAATGTGCAGAATGAGCACAAGTCATAATTTATACGTAACAATAGTGAACAAGATCTCTTTGGAGTTGCACATGTGGTGGGATGATTCAGGCGGATCAGAGCGCGACACGGTCAAGCCATACCTGGGAGACCTCACTGGGTTGTTGAAGATTAATCCTAGGGGAATATCATAAAAGCTTTGGTTACATGTTGGGACACAGCCCATAATACATGTAGTCCACTTCTCAGATTTCGAACTCACCCCAAAAGAGGTAGCAGGTTATAGGGACATTACTGAGGGGCTAAGGCACAAATACCTGATTGTTCCAAGAGTCGTCGATACGCACCAGGTCATGGATCTACTAAAGATAAGCAAGGGAGTCCCGTACTCTGAGTCGGATAAAGTTTCTCTACTCTACATTTCATGGACATATATAAGGGTTCAACGATCCAAAAATCGGGGTTTGCAGCAAAGGGAATCCGACAAAATGGGATAAACATAGGCGGTTCGCCTTCATGGTAGTATTCTGGGGCATTGTGGCGTTTCCACGGAAAGATAGAAAGATTGATTTAAAAGTGGCAGGAGTCGTCAAAACCCTGATTGCCAACAATAAAAGCACACTGGCCCCTATGATGATATCCGAGATGTACTGAGCTCTCACAGCTTGTAAAGCCGAGGACGATTTCTTCGAGGGGTACATTAAGTGCAAGCAAAGCATACGCGGCGAATAAAGAGGGACTCCGAAGGGAACATCACTATATTGAGCAAAACAAAGTCCACGCTCAAATAGTGGATCTTTAGACAAACCCAAGAGGCCAGAACAGATAGGAAGCGCTGCTATGATCCGATGGCCCAGATGGAGAAACAGATGAATGGGTTTCAGGATCAACTCTTTTACAACGCTCAAAGTGCTGGGGATACGGAATCAACAAATAAAGTGATTGCTTATGGAAAGGGACAAAATCAAGGGAAGAATCAACGATATCAGGCACTACATCACCATAAAGTGCCTAGCTTGTGAGGATATGTCCCGTACCACCTTCTTTGCTTCAAAAATAATTCATGTCCACCAGGTTATGGAAGATTTAAAAGATCTGCAGAGGGGCCGTGCACCAAAACCCGCGGCGAGGCCGAACGACGCCCCGCGAGTGCCAAAATTAAAAACTCTAAGACATTCACAGTTTGAAGTCTGTATTTTCTTTGTCTTCAGAGTCTGTTGTCCGTTGGAGTTTGTAATTTCCCTTTTGTATAAAGTCTGTAGTCTGTGTCAAGTCCGTCAGTTTCCTTCCAAAAAGTGTTTCGCCTTGTAATAGATCGTTTTGCTAATAAAGATTGAAAAATCCAAAAAATGGTGTCTTTGTTTTTTCGCACTTGTGGTCAGAACTACGCACGGTCTGATTCATGTGGGGACGTGATACGTAGACAATCCACATAAGATTCGGCCACCATTAAAAGAAAAAATAAAAAAAATAAAAAAATAAAAAAGAGGGAGAAAAATTACAAGAAGCCGGAATGACGCACATAACTGAAGCAAATACATGATAGAAAGGGTTAATTGCCTGGTTGCAAAAGGTGGTTGGTTGTGATTCTAAACTAACGCTTCCCTGCAACACAAAGGCAAAAGACAATGGCGGAGAGCAACAGAACTGAGCGGGTTGGTACCGATGCCCAAAAGTAGTTGGTTGAACAGGACTACGGGTTGGTAGAAGAGGTAAGAATGTTGAGACAGCATGTGGCAGACATGTATCGGACATGGATGACTGGGAAAGCACCACCCCCACCACCGCCTAGCTTCTTGAACTCTGTCATTACCCAAGCACCTAACACAATAACGGATGATCCCCCATACTCTCCATATCTACCCACTTATGACAGCTTTCCCAGCCACCCGAGTAGCTCCATCACTCGTCATCCAACTATATTCTCCCAACGCTACTTCTCTCCACGGGACTCCCAAAAACATGTTTCACTTTCCCAGTACCCAGCTCCACAAAATGCCTATCCACCCCCACAAGCCTACCGAAAGCCCTCTGGATCAGGTTTCCGGCCCAATCAAGCATTTAAGAATGAGAGGTTGCTGAAAAAATAAAAGGCTTTCACCCCTATTGAAGGATCATATGCCGGTTTGTTCCAAAAATTGAAGCAATTGGACATGTTGAAGCCGATTCATATAAAAATGCCAAATCTTCTGTCAAAGAAGTTTGATTTTTCTCGAAGGTGCGCATATTGCTCAGATGCCCCGGGGCATGACACAGAGAAGTGTTGGAAGCTGAAGAAAGCGATTCAGAAGCTTATTGATGTAGGTGACATTGTCGTGCAAAATCCAGATGCAACAAACACTAGCCAAAGTCCATCGCCTATTTGTAATGAGATGCATATGTTGAATATGACTTGTTTTGAAAAGGAATATAACTTGTTTTCAGTGCTATCAGAGGTTGATCTTAAGAACGAGCCCGCAAAGGGAACCCAAAAGCAATTTGTTAAGAACAGTGAGACGGAAGTTGGTGGAGGTCCCAGTAAGGTTGATGCCGAATTCAGTGGCTAAGATGCCGAGCTTGGCAATTAGAAATATGCTCCTTTCTTGGTTGGTCAGGGAGGAGTTTTGGTGGTTCATTTTGTTATCATTTCTGTTGTCCGGGTTATTTGCAGGGTTGCAATCCAAACATTATCTTGTGTAAAACCCTCTTATCCTTCCATTTTGTCCTAGTGGTTTGTTTAGTGTTGTCTAGGATTGTTTTAGGTTTGTTCCAAGGTTGTACCCCAGTTGTTTTGCTTGTTTCGTTATACGAACCATTTTCACCGCTTATCTAATGTAAATTCCGGTCTTTTGTTACATCCAGTCATCTTCTTTGTTTAGTTCTTTTTTATCCTTTTGTTTTGTCTTTGTCCAACGCCGATTCTAGTGACATGACATGCGTGCACAGTTTGGGCCTAATCTTAAGAGTTAATCATAAAGCCATTGGGAGATGATCGGGACACTTAAGGGAAATAGGAACAACTTGAGATCATTTGAAGCCCGAGCCACATGAAATTGGGGCAAGTAAAACATAAAGAAAAACCATAAAAGCAAGTTAGCCCTATTGACAAGGGGGCCGTTCATGGTAACGAAAGTGAGAGTATTGCCCAACGGTGCTTTAAAAATGACAAATGAAAAGGCGAATGTGTGGATATGGTTATCAAGTCCGGCACAATAAGAAGATGTGGCGAATGTTTAATTATGTTGTTTGTGCTTGGCGTGTTTTGAAGATTGGCATGACGAAGGCATTTTATTCTTCTATCTAAACACTTTATCCTTCGTTAACCCTGTAAGCACGTGATTTTTGCTTCACGGACAATCGCTCCAAAAAGAAAATAAAAATAGTGGCAAATGGCTTCGCTGTACAATTTTTCGATCTTTCCGTAACATGTGTTGTTGGTCATTTGTGGGTCTGTCCATTTTGCATCTAGTCATTATCAAACAAAAATACAAAAATATGTGTCGTTAAAAGAAAATTCAAAAAATATATGTATGTGTGCATCGTTCGTTCTAAGCTGTGATCTAACCATTTTTTTATTTTATTTCTTATGTGTGTTTATTGTTGTAGGTGTTACACAATATGTGTGCAAGCTTATTTTAATTATGTACCTTATTTTAGGAATTTTTGGATTAATTGTTTAAAATAAAAAGGGAAAGGAAAATCTGATTGGGCCCCAAAACGAGGCCCAAAACCAAAACACTAATCCAGCCCAAGACGAGCCTGCCCAAGCACGAACTCAAACGACGTCGTATCGGCATCCCCATTTGAAGCCGTTGATCTGATTCAAAGGAACGGTCCAGATCAGGCTGTTCAACTCACCTCAACGACGCCGTTTCAGGCAAAATGATCTGAGACGTCTGAGCCTCTTGATCCAACGGTCCACACACGCACCCGTGACCCAACCCCTCACTTAAACCAAACGACCCCATTTAACTATCAAACGACCCCGTCTCATTTCCCACCCTCAGATCCAAGCCGTTGAGATCATCTGATCTAACGGCTCAGATCCAATCAGCCTCCTCATATATAAACTCGACCCTTACCCCCACGCCCCAAGCCGCACCCCCCCTTCAGCCACTGTTCACCATCTTCCCCAGGACCCCTTTCCTCTCAAACCCTTAGCAGCCTAGGTTTTCCCCCGTGAGCCCGGTAACCGCGGTTCCGATGACCACCAAAATAACATCCCTGATGCACCCAACCACCCTGAACTCAAATCCGTTAACCGTTCACCTCGAATCAACCCGTAGCTTCTCGAATCTTCGAACGAAGATTCGAGCAAAAACTAGATCTACACCGATTGACCCCAAACTCACACCACAACCCCTCATGACCTCCTTCACCCCCTGAGTGGCTTTGGTTCCGTTCGAATCTGACTGGAATTGAACGGTTCCCAAATCGAACCTCAAGAGCCCTAGGATTCAGATCTATGGGTTTGTCCGAATTAGTGGCAGGATCAGGGCCTAGCAGACTTTTACCGAAGTGTTCTCAGTTGAGAACGCTTCGGTTAAAGTCCATTAGACCCCAAAATCACCTGGCCCAAGTTCGAGCTTGAATCAATCTTAGTTTCATTTTCCTGAGGTATTTTTCCTTTTTCTTTTGTCCTCCTAAAATCTATCCGTCGTTCATATTCTGGTTTGTTTTGTTTCGTGACTCGTCTGTCCATGTGTGTACGTTTTAAGATAATAATGAGTTTGTTGTTGGTTTTATTGGTTGTTTGCTGTATATCATAGCTTGTGTAGTCATCTAAATGAGTCTACATTTCAGTATTGATTATTATGCCTATTTCTTGTTGGTGTTACTTGTATCGGCATGACCAACTTGTACCCTTTAATTGGCACCCTTGTTTGCTTAAAGTTTGAATCATTGCCTGAACTTAGGCAGAGAATTGGCAATTAGCTTTAGAAATCTAACAAATCAGCCTGAAAGCAGTTTGAGTTTAATTAGCTAGTAGTCAGGTATTGGCTGAAATTAGAGAGGTTTATATACTAACTATTAAGAGTTAGGGTAATACAGTAATATGCAAGGTATAAGGGTAATCTTGGCATAAGACAGGGTCTGATTAGGGGATAATTTCAGAATATGTCAAGTGGTAATTAAAATAGGATTAAATTAATGCTAATGGGGGACCAGACCTAAGAGTATGGGAAATTAATTGAATACTTAACTAAACCCATAACCCTTGATTAGAGTAATAAGACAGGGCATGGGGGCTGATTAAGGATTCCAAGAAAGATGCCTTTAGGCATGGGGAGTTAAGGGGTATGGGCAGTCTGCAAGTAGGAGGGAGGCAGCTTAGCTGCACTTGGTCATTTGGCTTATAAATAGGCCATTCGAGAACTTAAACAGGGCTGGACTTTGGAGTCTTCAGAAAAGAAAACAAAACAAAAGGCTGAAAAAACTTTAGTCTGAAGAGAGGTCTAGTGAGTTTAAAGAAAACTGAAAAACATAAGGTAGTTTCCAATAGACATTGTAACCAAACACTGCCTGAAAGTTGTATAAGAGTGCATATTGGTCAAGCTGCCTTGGCCAAGTTCTGTTGCTTGCATTGACTGAGTTGTTTGTGGTTGTTGAACTGGTGGTTTTACTGCATTTGAACCCTCAGTTATTGCTGTTATTTCCTTACTCTTTCCTGGGATTACTGGCTTGGCACTCGACTATCTGCTAGTTCTTGTATTCTGGGAGACATTGTTGGTTGTCTGTGGCTGTGGAAAACACTTGGTTTGGTTGGTTGTTGCTGTGTTGTTGTTGTGTGTCTGCTGCTGCTGCATTTGTTGCATACTACTCAACTGATTACCTCTCTTTCTTCCTTTCCTTTCTATACCAGGTACACACCTAATACACTGTCCGATGTAGCTGGAAACTTGAGCATGAATAAAACGAAAAGACCTGAAGAATATTTTTTATACATAGTTTGTTACTTTAAACATCATGTAATGTAGAAAAATTTTATTCTTGTTTTGGATGCTGGAAATAGCCTTCAGGCCCAACAACTGTTAACGAATGGTAGTTGAATTGTGTATATGGGATGGTGATAAGAGTATGCCTAAGGCAGTAGGTTGTATCTTAGATTTGGTGCAATGGTGTAGTATAAGCATATAATGTATGCCAAGCATGAAAATCGTACACTGTTAATTAAGTACTTTCCTTTCCCATAAAATGCCATATAACTGTTAAAACCATGTTTTAAGATAAAGAACACGGGGTTTACAATGTCAACCCCACAAAGTTCGAGCCCGGGTCAAAACAGACCAAGCGGGCTCGCATCGAACGAGCAGTGGCCCAGGTCTGGCCAACCGCGCGTGGGCTGGACTTGGGCCCATGATTATTTGTTCGGCTGACTGTGCACGCAGCTTCGGTCCTGATATTTTTAAGCATTTCCGAATTCCGTTACAAACAACTTGCAAGCATGTAATTAATTAGGACTATCTACTGTTTTCAATTGATAGAGACAAACACGACAAGAAACGTAGTTGCTATAGGATATCCTTTTAAAATAAGAACGAGATGAGCCTCGATGAATAAACAAAACGCGCAGATGCGGGGCCCTTGTTAAATGTATATTATTGAAGCATTTAGTTTCCAGGACGGGTTGTTCAGCAAATCTCACAACCCTCCTAAAAAACAACACGTTAGTCTCTCTAGGATACGCTTTAATAAACCTTACCTTCTTAAACTCGGGTGCACATTTATGTGACCCAAATCCAAATCTCGACGGATTCGAAATGTATTTCTAATCACGGGTACATCGATTGTGACGTGGTCCGAGAGGCATATCCATGACGTCGCGAATTCCTTTTAAAAGTAGAACGAGACGAGCCTCGTCAAACAAAAATGTACACAGCTGCGGGGCCTCTAACTGTATATATATTAAAACACTTAGAATTCGGGATAGGCCGTTTAGCGAATTTTTCGGCCTTACCCAAAACAACAATACGCTAGTTGCTTTAGGCACGTCTTAATAATTTATTCTCCTTAATTCGGGTGCATATTTATGTGACCCAAATCCAAATCTCAACTGAGTCGAAATATGTCAACAATCACGGGTGCATTGATGCAACGTGGTTCGAGATATGTTTTCACAACGTTGCAAATCTTATAAAATAACAGTAAATAATAAAAGCGGTTTAAAAATAAAAATTTGCACATAAGTTCATATTGTATTTAAAATCAGATAAATAATCCAAATATAACAGTTAAGCGACCGTGCTAGAACCACGGAACTCGGGAATGCCTAACACCTTCTCCCGGGTTAACAGAATTCCTTATCCGGATTTCTGGTACACAGACTGTAATATAGAGTCATTCTTTTCCTCGATTCGGGATTAAAATTGGTGACTTGGGACACCCTAAATCTCCCAAGTGGCGACTCTGAAATAAATAAACAAATCCCGTTTCGATTGTCCTTTAATTGGAAAAAACTCCCCGTCGCCCCCCGGGTGCGGAAAAAGGAGGTGTGACAGCTCTAGCGACTCTGCTGGGGATCGTAAAACCCAGAACCACTGGTTCAGGGTTAAGAATTCGAGCTTAGAATAATTGTTGTTATTTGGCTTTATTTATTATCTGATTTTTACATGATATATGCTTAATGTGCTAAATGATGCTTTTACCGCTTTAATATTATCTGAATTGTGTATATAAAACTGCTACGAAACCCTTCTTTCTGAGTCTTCTGAATTTATGGTGTACACGTGCGCGTGACCCACCTTTCTGTTAAAGTCATGCCAAATAAGACGGAGTTGGGACAAGTAACTAGGCCGGGCAGACTTTTGTGCTCCCGGTACGTTGCCCCCGCTTCGGCTCAAACTGTCCGTTTGGGTAAGCCAGGTTTAGAACAATCAACCTCAGGGTCACACTTAGAATAACTCAGCCATGTACCGGATCCCTAGTAGGAACGTTTATTTGCATCACGTGCATTTGACTTAGGGGACTCAACACAGGGGTTGGGTCTGTCTAAGACAGGTGAACCCGAAATAAAAAGACCATCCTGATGCATCCTACTTGCTATACGTGCATTCATTTGCCTCGAACATGCTGGCTGACCGGCTTAAATGAAATCATGGTAAGAGCTGAGGAGTAAAATGGGTCATAATAAAAAATATATATATATATGTAATAAAAAATAAAATATAGTTTTAAATCTTGAAATAGTTTTAACCAAAAACGATTGGCGTATGTTTTCAAAATGAGTCTTGACTTTATTAAATTAAATTTCAGATACAAAATGAGCACCACACAAAACCCCTCCTCCGCAAATACAGAAGAGTTTCTATTCCAGCTTCAAATGTGGTGGGGTGAATTAGGCGAAGATGGTCAAAAGTGGGTCATCAAGCATTTGGGAAATCTCCCGGACCTTATGAAAGTTAAACCCCGTGAGGATCTGATTACGGCATTAGTAACTTTTTGGGACCCTGTTCACAATGTCTTTCGTTTCTCTGACTTCGAGCTCACTCCTACATTAGAAGAGGTAGCTGGATATGTTGGTTTTGACGGAAGTTTAAGGAATCAAAGCTTGATATTCACGAAGGCTCCCTCGGTACATCGATTCTTCGGTCTTTTGAACATCAGCAGTCAAATCAGGAAAAGCAACGTCGTCAACGGATGTTGTTCTTTCAACTTTTTGTATTCAAGGTTCGGAAAGTCAGATGGGTTCGAAATTCATGAGAAAGGCCTTACTAACAAACAAGACAAAGACGCATGGCAGGTTCACCGTCGTTTCGCCTTCATGGTGGCTTTTCTAGGAATCATGGTCTTCCCGAACAAAGAACGAACAATCGATATTCGCACCGCAAAAGTTGTGCAAATCCTCACCTCCAAGGAAAACCACACCATTGTCCCCATCATTCTCTCAGACATTTATCGGGCTTTGACTTTATGTAAAGCAGGAGCGAAAGTCTTCGAAGGATGCGAAATTTTGTTGCAAATGTGGCTGATTGAACATCTCCAACAACAGCCCAAGATCATACAGTACAGGCCAAACAACGATAATTACATCGAGGGTTATGAGGAAAGAGTGAAAAATTATCAGGTTCCAGAAGGGACAGAAGCATGGGTATCTCGGCTAAGGGCTCTAACGGCAAATCAAATTGAATGGACTTTGGGATGGCTATCAATGAGGGAAGTAATACATATGTCAAACTCAAATAGTTATCTGCTACTATTGGGATTGAGAAGCATCCAGCCATACGCGCCATTGAGAGTCCTAAGACAACTAGGAAGATATCAAGTAGTTCCTGATGATGAAGATTTGAGTGCGCAAGAAATCGAACTACACCCAGAGGCCACTATTCCTGAGGCGTTACTTCAGCAGATGTGGAATGGATGTCGATACTTAAAAAGCGATACTCAAGTCCCAGACACTACAAAGGGTGAGATAAATCCTGGATATGCAAGGTGGTTCGAGAAACGGTCTCGCGTGGATGAGGAACCAGAACCTAAGCTGAGAAGGCCAACTAAAAGACCCCATATTCAAAACTTTAATGATAAAATCCAAGAGCGGTTGATCTGGGGAGAAAAAGAGAAGGGATACAAAGCAACTATCCACGCCCTAAAGGAAAATCTAAGGAACCTCAGTCTGGAGAAGGATTTGCAAGCACAAGAAGCTGAAGGCGAGAAGAAGAGTCTAGCCTGTGAGAATGAAAGTCTTCATGCTCGATTTCTGAAAATGAAAAAGGCTTCTGAAACGCCAATGAGGAATTGGAAGGATCAAAAAACCATCGCCAATCTTTTTGAAAGAATGCAGGATTATGATTCCATTCTTGCTGCAAAAGAAAGGGCGTTGAGCAAAGCAAAAGAAAGGATCCAACAATTAAACGAAGAAGCCAGATCTGATAAGGAACGCCAAAATAGGCAATCCGAGAAAGACAGGGCACAATTCAAGAAGGAAAAAGACCATTGGATACAATCAGAAGACCAACTTCGTGCACAACTAGAAGAGGCAAGAAGGTACAGAGAGCATCAACAAGAGGACACTGATAGAGAAAGAGCGCAGATGAGATTAGAGCAGGCCAGACTCCGAGCTCTATTAGAGTCAGTCCTAGATCGTGAAGGCCGTATCCGAGATATAGCCACCACTCGCCAGCAGCAATTGCAGGATCAAGGCCAACATCTCCAAAATTTCAGGGCACAGATCCACGACCTGGCGGTCTACACCTCTCAAAGTTATGTAAACTGCCAAGGAATAGATTATGAAAGGTTTACCGAGCATGCACCCACCTTTGCCCGTCATCTAGCAGTGGAGTTGGAAAGGATGTATCGAACATTGGGAGGACATCCGGGTCAAGCCCCGCCTTGAGCAAATGATCTAATAATTTACAACACAAGTGGAAAGTGGGGCACGTTATGAGATGTTAAGAATTGTATCTTTTATTTCAATTTGAATGTGTGTGTTTCAAGACATTGTTTACAAAGTTTTCAAATGTAATGTTGATCATTTTCTTTTGTGTGTATTTCAAGACATTGTTTTTACAAAGTTTTCAAATGTAATGTTTGTTCATTTTCTTTTTATAAATGTTAGCCTCAAGGCAGAACTACGCCTGGTCTGATTCACGCGGGGACGTGATACGTAGGCAATCCTCATAAGATTCGACCACTTTTAATAAAGAAAGAAAAGAAAATACAAAAACGAATAAAAAGGGGATAACTGAGCAAGTCGGGATGACGCATGTTGTTTGAAGCAAAGCATATAGAAACGGTTAACTGCCTAGGTGCATTGCATCCTCTATGTGTTATGATCCAACCTGTTGAAATCTAACGCTAACGAAGTTTGTTATTGTCTGATTCAGACAAGTTAGTTGTTAAAGAACTCTGGCAACACACTCATACCAAACCAGATCCAAAGGACCGGTAGCGACGAGCATGACTACTTCAGAGAATAGTAACGAGGAAGAAAGGCCAATGGGCCAGTTGCTAAAAGAAGCGATGGAAAAAATTGAAAGGATGGGACTAGAGATGAATGCAATGCAGCTAGCCCTAGCCAAAACACAAAAGAGTCCTGAAACGCTGGGACACATGCCGGAATACCCTCACTCTGGCCCTTCCACAAGCCGTCCAAATCCCCTGTATCATCAAGAAAGAAGCCCTCATGATTCCCAAGCTCCACCACCCCATCAACCTCTCCCAACACCCAATATTCCCATCTTTGTGGGACCCGCATCAGCCCCTTTGCAAAGAACGACCAGTGAGCCATTGTTTCAGGCTCACGATACACAATACTATCCCCCTGAGCCTACATTCCATGCACCCGAGCCTCAAGCTTACAATCCACATTTGGAAGTGCCGGTAGAGATTGAAAAGCCAGCTAAGGCCCCTGAACAGGATGAAGTGCTGAGAAAATTCAAAAGCCTGGAGCAGTCCTTCAGGAACTTGCACGGGTTAGGCAATCAAGTCAGCGTAGCATACAAAGATCTGTGCCCTTTCCCAGACGTCCAACTCCCGGCTGGGTTCAAGATGCCTAAGTTTGATTTATATGAAGGGCACGGTGATCCCATGGCACATTTGCGGGGATTCTGTAGCAAAATGAGAGGGGCAGGCGGCAAGGATGAGCTGTTGATAGCTTATTTCGGCCAAAGTCTGAGCGGATCTGCACTGGAATGGTATACCAGGCAGGATTTCAGCAGGTGGTACACGTGGGATGATCTGGCGCAGGCTTTTGCAGGTCATTTCCAGTACAATCTAGAGATAGTCCCTGACCGTCTCACGTTATTGAGAACTGGGAAGAAACCCGGGGAAAGTTTTCGCGAGTTCGGGTTCCGCTGGAGAGAACAAGCAGCTAGAGTCGATCCTCCCATGAGAGAGGGAGAGATGGTGGACTATTTTTTGCAGACATTGGATCCAACCTACTTTGGTCACTTGGTGACAACGGTTGGAAAATCTTTCAACGAGGTGGTCAAGATAGGGGTCATGATAGAAGAAGGTTTGAGGTCTGACAAGATCTTGAACTATTCGGCACTCAAGGCCACAACCCAGGCCATTCAAAACGGCACGGGAGGTGCGTTGAGAAGAAAGAAAGAAGATGTTGCCACGATTGAGGCAGGCAGTTGGTCCAGGGCTGGCAGGCCACACTACAACCAACCCAGACCTCACAGGTCAGAATACCCATACAACCCACCACAAAATTTCTATCCACCTCGAGAACCACATTGTTCCGTACACCAAGCCCAGGCATACACGCAGCCTCCGGTTCGCCCACAATGGCGCACACCGGCCCCCCATAACACATACCCAGCTCCACATAATAACTACCCACCGCAAAACACCTACCCTCCACCAAGGGCATATAGGAACCCTTCAGGGATAGGCTTTCGGGGAAATCCAGATGCTAGGAATGACAGGTTGCGGAAGCAGAGAACCTTCACAGAGCTGGGAGAAACCTACACCGCTTTGTTCTACAAGCTGCGGCAATTGGGTTTGGTTAGTCCTGTCCAGACTCGAGAACCAAATCCCCCACCTCAGAATTTGGATCGATCAATCAGTTGTGAATACTGTTCAGGGATGCTCGGGCATGATACCGAGAAGTGCTGGAAATTAAGGCATGCCATACAAGATCTTATTGACACCAATAAGATCGAGGTCCAGACACCAGAAGCTCCTAACATCAACCAAAACCCACTGCCAGCGCACCACGAAACTCACATGATTGAGTTGGTGTGTGAAGGAGGAGAATTGAGAAAACCTTCACAAACAGTGATGATGATCCAAGCCGCCCCAAAGGAAGTCTCAACCAGTGGAGAAACGAGTGTACAGTCGCAGGGAGAAGGCGTCAAGCCGGTAGTGATATTGGGAAAGAGCCCGTCCGCCATAACAAGCAAACCCGAGCCAAGCAAGTTGGTAATACCAGGGATCCCGCCCACACCGGCGGTCGTGTTGAAAGGGGTATGTAGAGAACGGGTGACCATAAAGCCTGTGGTCCAGCTGCCGATGATTGACAGCAGGGCTGTGCCTTGGAAATATGAAAAGGCGGTGGTGATGTACAAAGGAAAACAGGTGGAAGAAGTCAGTTGTGAAGCGCAAGGGCTGACTCGATCAGGTCGATGTTTTGCTCCGGTGGAGCTAAGAAGAACCAACCCAGTTGCAACCAAGAAACCTGTGTCCGAAGAAGAGGCTGAAGAGTTCCTGAGGAAGATGAAAGTACAGGACTATTCTGTGGTCGAACAGCTGAGAAAAACACCGGCCCAGATCTCACTGTTGGCATTACTGATCCACTCCGAGGAGCATCGTCGGGCCCTGTTGAAGATATTGAACGAAGCTCATGTGCCCAGTGAGATTTCTGTAAACCACCTGGAAACCATTGCCAGCAAGATTTTCGAGGTGAACAGGGTAACATTCTCAGATGATGACCTGCCGGTGGAAGGTACAGAGCACAATAAAGCTTTATACCTAGCCGTCAAATGTGAAGACTCAGTGGTAACTCGAGTGTTGGTGGATAATGGCTCAAGCGCCAATATTTGTCCATTATCCACTCTGGACCAGTTAAAGATCGACCGCGGAAGAATCCGAAAGAATAGTATCTGTGTCCGAGGGTTTGACGGAAACGAAACAGCCACTGTGGGGGATGTTGTACTTGAACTGACCATTGGTCCTGTCCTGTTTACCATGGAATTCCAGGTGTTAGATGCCACAGTTTCTTATAACCTGCTGTTAGGACGACCCTGGATTCATGCAGCCAAAGCAGTGCCTTCCACTCTACATCAGACGGTGAAGTTCGAGTGGGAAAGACAAGAGGTCGTGTTACACGGCAAGGACACAACGTGCACCACGGGTGGAGCAATTGTACCTTTCATAGAGACTGCTGATGACAAAGGTCCTTGGGTCTACCAGATTTTCGATACAGGGTCAGCCAACAAAATTTCTGAAGGAGAAATCATCCCACACCCTAGGGTAGCTGCCGCGACAGTCATGATGGTCTCGGAAATGCTGGGTAACGGATTTGTGCCAGGAAAAGGCCTGGGAATCGAGCTTCAAGGGATTGTCCAACCTGTATCCCTTCCTAAAAATATGGAAACTTTCGGATTGGGGTTCAAACCAACCGCAGCAGATAGGAAGCAAGCGCGAAAAATGAAGAAGAGGGTTTGGTTTCTGCCTAAGCCGGTGCCACGTCTCTCGCGGTCTTTTGTCAAAGCAAGTGCCAAGGGGTCGCCGGTCCCAAAGATTCGAGGACCTTTGATCGGTATAAATGAAGACCTGAATCTGAGTTTTGAAAGACTATTTGCGGATGTCAGTATGGTGGAAGCTGGAGAAAGTTCCAGCAGAGCAGAGATACAATTTGTGGGGCCTGAGGCCAAGACCAACAATTGGACGGTTACTCCTCTTCCTATCCGAGGGGAGTCTTGGTAGTAGGCTTTGATTTATGTTTTGTTTGTTTGTTTGTTCGGATTATTCAAGGGTGTAATCCAAATTTTACTTTCGTTTTTGTAAAAGTGTGAACCCTTTTATCTCGCAAATTTAATAAAGTTCTTTCTTTTGTCCCATTTTAATTTTGTTTTGTTCTTTTTCTTTCTGAACAGTTCTCTTTTTACTGGTTCTAATGACATGGCATGCATAGCGGATCTTCGACCTAGTCTAATAAATCAATCTGAATCTGACTCAATGATGCAAGAGGTCGTTTGCGATGATGAATCCGAATGTGATGAAGGTGAAGCCTTCGAAGAGATAGACCGGGAACTGTGCCAATTTGAAGAGAAACCCAAGCCTAACCTAAATGACACTGAGGCTGTGAATCTAGGAGACGCTGACAACGTCCAAGAGACCAAAATTAGCATCCACATTGAGCCGAATGTCAGAGAAGAATTGATCAAAACCCTCATGGAATTCAAAGATGTTTTTGCATGGTCCTACGATGATATGCCTGGATTAAGCACCAATTTAGTGGTTCACAAATTACCCACTGACCCGGCATACCCTCCAGTCAAGCAAAAACTAAGGAAATTTAAAACAGAAATGAGTGTAAAGATCAAAGAAGAAGTGATTAAGCAGTTGTAATCGAAGGTCATTCGGGTCACTCGATATCCCGAGTGGTTGGCCAATGTGGTACCGGTCCAAAAGAAGGATGGAAAAATCAGGGTATGCGTTGATTACCGCAACCTCAACAAAGCAAGTCCCAAGGACAATTTCCCGCTACCCAACATTCATATCCTGATCGATAACTGCGCTGGGCGCGAGATCGGATCCTTTGTGGATTGCTATGCGGGTTATCATCAGATCCTAATGGACGAGGAGGATGCTGAGAAGACAGCGTTTATTACGCCATGGGGAACCTACTGCTATCGGGTAATGCCATTCGGGTTAAAGAACGCCGGGGCGACGTACATGCGAGCAATGACTGCTGTGTTTCATGACATGATACACAAGGAAATCGAGGTGTACGTCGATGATGTGATCATCAAATCTTGGCGTCAGGAGGACCATGTAGCAGACCTAAGGAGATTTTTCCAAAGACTCCGGAGGTATGATATCAAGCTTAACCCGGCCAAATGCGCATTCGGGGTTCCATCAGGAAAGTTGCTAGGATTCATCGTCAGTCGACGGGGGATTGAGTTAGACCCATCCAAAATTGAATCCATCCGAGATTTGCCACCGCCAAGGAACAAAACAGAGGTAATGAGTTTGCTGGGTAGACTCAATTACATCAGCAGGTTCATCGCTCAACTCACAGCAACTTGTGAGCCCATATTTCGGCTGCTGAGAAAAGGATGCTGCGGTAGGTTGGACGGCAGAGTGTCAGGAGGCTTTCGACCAAATCAAAGGGTATCTGTCTAATCCACCCGTATTGGTCCCGCCTAAGCCCGGGAAGCCCCTAATTCTTTACCTGACGGTCTTGGAAAATTCATTTGGTTGTGTATTGGGGCAACATGATGACACAGGAAGGAAGGAGCAAGCCATCTACTATCTTAGCAAGAAATTCACAGTACATGAGGTCAAGTACACTCAACTCGAGAAAACATGTTGCGCCCTAACTTGGGTAGCTCAGAAGTTGAAACACTACCTGTCTTCATATACTATGCCCACGGGAAGGTTAGCAAAATGCCAAATTCTGCTCATAGAGTTTGATATCGTCTATGTGACGAGGACGGCCATGAAAGCCCAGGCACTGGCAGACCATTTGGCACAGAATCCCGCTGATGAAAAATACGAGCCCTTAAGAACGTATTTTCCTGACGAAGAGGTAATGCATACGAATGAGTTGGAATTGACTGAGGAACCAGGTTGGAAGCTTTTCTTCGATGGAGCTGCAAATGCGAAAGGGGTCGGAATAGGAGCAGTACTCATTTTTGAAACATGACGCCATTATCCTGTTACGGCTCAACTACGTTTTTATTGTACCAACAATATGGCCGAGTATGAGGCTTGCATTCTGGGTCTGCGCTTGGCTGTTGACATGGATGTCCAAGACGTCTTGGTCTTGGGAGACTCGAACCTCTTGGTACATCAAATTCAGGGTGAATGGGAAATACGAGATCTAAAACTCATACCATACCGACAATGCTTGCATGATCTGAGCAAGCAATTTCGATCGGTGAAGTTCAAACACATCCCGAGAGTTCACAATGAGGTTGCGGATGCCTTGGCCACCTTAGCATCAATGCTGCACCACCCTGACAAAATGTATGTTGATCCTCTACACATCCAGGTCCGTGATCAGCACGCCTACTGCAATGCCATAGAAGAAGAAGCAGATGGCGAACCCTGGTTTCATGATATCAAGGAATACCTCAGAATGGGGATATATCCAGAACATGCCTCTAGAGACCAAAAAAGAGCCCTTCGGCGTTTGTCGAATGGTTTCTTCCTCAGTGGAGGAGTATTGTACAAAAGAACCCCGGATTTGGGATTGTTGAGATGCATAGATGCCAGTCAAGCAACGACGGTTATGGCAGAGGTACATGCTGGAGTTTGTGGGCCACACATGAGCGGATATGTATTGGCAAGAAAGATCCTTCGAACAGGGTGTTATTGGCTCACCATGGAACACGACTGTATCACTTTTGTGAGGAAATGCCATCAGTGCCAGATACATGGAGATTTGATTCATTCTCCGCCAACAGAGTTACATACGATGTCAGCACCCTGGCCGTTTGTGGCATGGGGCATGGATGTCATTGGGCCCATCGAGCCGGCAGCATCCAACGGTCATAGGTTCATTCTAGTGACCATTGATTACTTCACCAAATGGGTTGAGGCTAAAACCTTCAAATCAGTAACCAAGAAGGCAGTGGTGGACTTTGTTCACTCCCATATCATCTGCAGATTTGGGATCCCAAAAGTGATCATCACGGATAACGGTGCGAATCTTAATAGCAGCTTGATGAGAGAGGTATGCCAACAATTCAAGATTACACACCGCAATTCCACCCCATATCGTCCCAAGGCGAATGGAGCAGTCGAAGCAGCCAATAAGAATATCAAGAAGATACTGCGAAAAATGGTGGAAGGGTCCAGACAATGGCACGAGAGATTACCCTTTGCTTTGTTGGGTTACCGCACTACCGTCCGAACTTCCATAGGCACAACTCCTTATTTGTTGGTGTATGGAACTGAGGCCGTAATACCAGCGGAGGTCGAAATTCCGTCCCTCCGAATTGTCGCTGAAGCCGGGATTAATGATGATGAATGGGTCAAAGCTCGATTGGAACAGTTGAGCCTGATAGATGAGAAAAGATTGGCAGCAGTGTGCCATGGTCAGCTGTACCAGAAGAGAATGGCAAGAACATATAATAAGAAGGTGCGCCCCAGGAAGTTTGAAGTAGGGCAGCAGGTATTGAAGAAGATCCTCCCACATCAGGTCGAGGCAAAAGGCAAATTCGCCCCAAATTGGCAAGGGCCTTATATCGTGACCAGAGTATTGTCCAACGGTGCCTTGTGTTTGACAGATGTCGAAGGTAGATGTGTCGACATGGCTATCAATTCAGATTAAGCCATGCATGTGTAATGTTACGCAACGCCTTCCTGATGATCTTTGGAAGGGCAACGTAAGGCTAAGCAACCGATGTCAGTGCGGTTGCTGTCCGCCAATGAGGTCCTCGCCGCACGCTAGACTAGATTGTCAGTGCCGTGCGGGAAAACCAATGTCGTGGGCAATTGCGGAAGCTTGAGAGAGAATTGGGTTTTGAATGCTGATGATGATTTTATTGATGACTGAAAATGATGATTACAATGATGTGGTGTCGAGGGGGAGAGACACCAGAAAATGCTGATTGAAATGTTTGATTGTTTGGTCCCCCTTAATAATGCTTAAAAAAAATAAACCAACATGACAAGACTAGTCCTAATAAAGCTGTAGAAGCACACTGAAATGAAAATGATGAAAACTAGTCTATGATTACAATGAAAAGGACTTAGATTATTACAAGGAAAAACTAAGTCCGATGGCAGCATCTTTGTCTTGCGGGTCTGCGCGCGCGTTGCTGTGGGCGCGCGCGACACTTGATGTGCTGGCCTGAGGCTGGGCACTGGTGCTTGGCATCAGGGTCTGTGCGCGAGGCGCTGCTGGAATGGGCCTGCAGCTGGGCGCTGGCGAGGCATCAGGATCTGCGCGCGCGGCATTGTCAGGGCGCGCGGCGCTGTTGTCATTGGCCAGCCCTTGGGCGCTGGCGAGAGGCATCGGTGGGGCGACAGAGGCACATGCGCGCTTGTCACTTGGCGCAGCCAAGACCACGGGGCCGACCATGGCGCTAGGCATTGTGAGGCTTGCTAGGCCGCCATGGGGCGCGGCCAAGGGGTCATGGGGCATGTCTGGAAAGCAGCCCATGACATTCTCCCCCACCTGAGTTGGCGCCGTCCTCGGAGCCTTATGATGATGATGATGATGATGATGATGTTTCTGATGGTTGTTGGATGGGAGGTCTGCGCCCCTCTGTTGTCTGAGCTTGCTGTTGTAGCGAAGCAATGATTTCATGCGGCTGACATGGAAGACTGGATGGATCTTCCACCAGGATGGAGTTTTCACCTGGTATGTGGACTCCCCAATGCGTTTTTCAATGGACAGGGGCCCGATGTATTTTTGTTGCAGGCGAGGGTCATGGGTCCTTTCTGCAAACAAGTACTGTTTTGGGATGCGTAGCATTACTTTGTCCCCTGGTTGATGTTGGGAAAAGCAACGCTTTTGTTCGGTGAACCTTTTTGCCCGCTCTTGGGCCCTGATGAGATAGCTCCGCACTATCTCCATGTTGCGCTCCCATTCGCTCGAGAAGTTGGCAGCTCGAGGAGATTTCGGCATGGTTGATGCATTCACCGTCTGCGGGAGAAGCGGTTGCTGTCCGGTAACAATTTCAAAAGGGCTCTTGTTTGTATGATGGCTCTTTTGAGAATTGAAACACAGTTGAGCAGCATCCAGGAGCTTCACCCAATGTTTCTGTGATCCGGTTGCGAAGTTGCGGAGATATTCCTCCAGCATGTCATCGAACCGGTCTGTCTGGCCATCCGATGGTGGATGGATGTCTGTGTTGTGACTCAATGTTGACCCAAAGCACCTGAAGAGATGGGTCCAAAAGTTGCTAGTGAAGCGTGAGTCGCGCCTACTAACAATGTTTTTGGGCAGGCCCCAATGTTTGACAATGTGCGAGAAGAAGAGTCGAGCTGTATCTTCTGCTGAGATGTTTTGCGGGGCTGCTATGAAAGTTGCATAGTCTGAGAACTGATCTATGACAACCATGATGGATGCAAGATTGCCGACTTGGGGCAATCCCGTGATGAATCTGAGGGAAACACTTTCCCATGGTCTCTGAGGGACATGTAATGGCTGCGAGGGTCCCGGCTGTGATGAGTGATCCGACTTGTCCTTGTGGCATGGCTGACAAGTCTTCACACGATGATGAGCGTCACCAGTCTTTTGAGGCCGATGACATGATGACTGATTGTTGCTGCGAAGGGTAGCCTGAACCTGGGGTTCATGTCTGTTGACTACCTTCTCCAACTGCATGGCCGAGATGTTTTCAGCGGCCATCTTTATGGGAAAGCATGGTATGGTGCAGGGCTTGGCCCCTTTTTCTCCCATCATCAGGAGCATGTTGGCATATGGTACCGGAATGGTGTTGGTTTGCCTCATGAAATCCAAACCCACTATGATGTCGAAGTCATCTATGATTGCGATGCGCAGGTCGATGCTTCCTTTGTATGGGCCAAGTTTCACTGGGACATTTGTAGCTGTTCCACCCAATGTCTGAGGTGGTGAGTTGATAGCCTTGACGCGGCCTTTGCTCTTTTGTACCACAAGACCTAGGCGCTCTACTTGCGTTGATGACAAGTAGTTATGGGTGGCACCCGTGTCTATCAATGCGTGAAGGGGCTTGCCGTTCACTTTCAATTCGACGAACATTAGGGTCCTCGCTTGCTTAGGAGGTCCTTCGTCCATCTTTTCTTTCCCTTTCCTGGTGATCGGGACTGATGTTTTCTTAGGAGGACATGCACTGGTCCCCGCTAAGGCATGAGGGATAGAGCCAACAATTGCATTGAAGGCGCCTACCTGGTCGTCGTCTGATGAGTCTGATGTGTCTAACTCATCCTCGACCGTCTGATGAGCATTGACCTTGATGTTTGGGCATTCATTGTTCCAATGTGCCCCGCCGCAATGACGGCATTCTGAGGGAGGCTTTCTCCCCTGATTGTTGTTGATGGATGCAGCACTGTTGCTGTTGGAGGGAGGAGTCTTAGTTTTGGATGCACTCCGATCTCCCCCACTTTTGCTTGGGCCACCATTGCTGGGATGGTGCCCGTTGGATCCCCCTCGGACAGACGGCTGGGGCCTGTCGTTCTGAGTTCCCAAATGATAATCGCCAAGGCATTCTGCAGCTTGAATGGCCTTGGGCAGGGTGTCTACCCGTTGTCGCTGTAGTTCCATACGGGCATGAGGTTTCAAACCTTCTATGAATGCGAAGAGTTTGTCTTTGTCCCCCATGTCGCGTATGTTTAGCATGAGTGCGGAGAATTCGCGCACGTACTCCCTCACTGATCTGGTGTGGCGGAGGTCCCGTAGCTTTCTCCTTGCGTTGTATTCCACATTTTCGGGAAAGAACTGCAGGCGTATGGCTACCTTCAATTCGTCCCATGTCTGAAGAGTATCTTCACCGGCCTTGATGGCTTCGTGTTTGACCCGCCACCAAAGTTTGGCATCGCCCTGAAGATACATGGCAGCAGTCGCTACCTTTTTGGATTCCTCCAAATGGCCCACGGCATCGAAGTATTGTTCGATGTCGAAGATGAAGTTTTCCACTTCTTTAGCATCCCGGGATCCGTCGTATGGCTTTGGCTCCGGTATCTTAAGCTTTTGTGGAATGGGGGTGAGGTCTGCTGCACCCCTGATGTGATGGTTGCCTTCTCGAAGTAGGCTCTGTAAGGCAGCATTGACAACGTTGAGCTTGTCAGTCAAGTCGTTTATGGTTTGCTGCATGGCAGTTAGTCTGTCTGCCTCATGTTGCTGATGGGCTAAATCGTCGGCACGCTCCTGTTGGAGGTCCTCAAATTTGCCATGAATATTGGCAGTTTCGATGGCTGCCGTTTGTCGGTCCTCGTCGGAGTCACGACTGATGTTTGCAATGTCATTTTCGGCCTGCCGCATTCGGCGGTCCAGGTCGTCCAACCTTTGCACTAGGTTGTTGCTTTGATCAGGCACCGTTTCTACGATGGGTCGTAATCGGTCAACCGTCTCTTCTAGGGATGCTAGACGCTCCCCATGATTCACCATGGTCAGAAATGGTGATGATGGCAAATGTTCCCTCGTCCGATGTCGAGCCTAGGCTCTGATACCAACTGTTACGCAACGCCTTCCTGATGATCTTTGGAAGGGCAACGTAAGGCTAAGCAACCGATGTCAGTGCGGTTGCTGTCCGCCAATGAGGTCCTCGCCGCACGCTAGACTAGATTGTCAGTGCCGTGCGGGAAAACCAATGTCGTGGGCAATTGCGGAAGCTTGAGAGAGAATTGGGTTTTGAATGCTGATGATGATTTTATTGATGACTGAAAATGATGATTACAATGATGTGGTGTCGAGGGGGAGAGACACCAGAAAATGCTGATTGAAATGTTTGATTGTTTGGTCCCCCTTAATAATGCTTAAAAAAAATAAACCAACATGACAAGACTAGTCCTAATAAAGCTGTAGAAGCACACTGAAATGAAAATGATGAAAACTAGTCTATGATTACAATGAAAAGGACTTAGATTATTACAAGGAAAAACTAAGTCCGATGGCAGCATCTTTGTCTTGCGGGTCTGCGCGCGCGTTGCTGTGGGCGCGCGCGACACTTGATGTGCTGGCCTGAGGCTGGGCACTGGTGCTTGGCATCAGGGTCTGTGCGCGAGGCGCTGCTGGAATGGGCCTGCAGCTGGGCGCTGGCGAGGCATCAGGATCTGCGCGCGCGGCATTGTCAGGGCGCGCGGCGCTGTTGTCATTGGCCAGCCCTTGGGCGCTGGCGAGAGGCATCGGTGGGGCGACAGAGGCACATGCGCGCTTGTCACTTGGCGCAGCCAAGACCACGGGGCCGACCATGGCGCTAGGCATTGTGAGGCTTGCTAGGCCGCCATGGGGCGCGGCCAAGGGGTCATGGGGCATGTCTGGAAAGCAGCCCATGACAGTAAGTATGAACAAATTCAGACTGTGAAACTGCGAATGGCTCATTAAATCAGTTATAGTTTGTTTGATGGTATCTACTACTCGGATAACCGTAGTAATTCTAGAGCTAATACGTGCAACAAACCCCGACTTCTGGAAGGGATGCATTTATTAGATAAAAGGTCGACGCGGGCTTTGCCCGTTGCTGCGATGATTCATGATAACTCGACGGATCGCACGGCCATCGTGCCGGCGACGCATCATTCAAATTTCTGCCCTATCAACTTTCGATGGTAGGATAGTGGCCTACTGTTAGACCCCTGACAAAGCTGATCGGCAAGTGGCACGGCAGTGGCAAGGATTTTGGCATGATGGCCTTGCCATTGGCCTATGTGCGAGGGAAAATCAACATGCAAGACAATGCGGGGGTGTTGTCAATGGCAACAAATTGTTGCTAAGCAAGTGAGACGGACTACACTTGCATTTGAGGGCTAAGGTGCGACGGACTACACCAAAGCAAGAGGGGGCTGCGTACAAGCAAGGCCAAGACCTTGACGGAACTAGGCGGGCTGGATGGGAGCTTGACAAAGCCAAAACGGGAAAGACCTCGGCACTAAAGTGAGGCAGCTTAGTGCTAAGGCAGTGGCATTGGCAATGTGGTGTTGCCATGACTTAGGTGAGCGGGCTGGCACCTAAGTTAATTGTGGGCAAACGACTTGGCAAAGGGAAGGGCATCTTATTGGTGAAAACCCTCACAGGCACCATAAGGCGCCGGGAGATGAGAGAAAAGAGAGAGTCTAATTAGTGAAAACCCCTCGAAGGGCACTATGAGGCGACAAGATAGAGCAGCAAAAGCTACCACATTCGCAACAAGATGAACAGCCATTTATCATCCCCAGCAAGTCAGACCATCAGGCAAATCGATTGATACAAATAGACTTGGTCGGGAATCTATGGTGCACGTCATGATCACGGGGACCAGTCATGTCCTCCAGATAAGTTCTTTTGAGTTTCTTCTCCCCACCAAATATGGGTTCAGAAAGATTTTTTCCCTCTAGCTTTTATTTTCTCTTCCTAAAATTTGTCTTGAAAAGAATTTTTCAAAGCTTACTACCAGAAACCGGAGGGGAATTCACCCAATGCAGGGATCGTGTCCGGCAATTTTGGAGGAAGTGAGCTCCTAAAGGGAGTGGTTTCGGGAGTTAAAAGCAGACTCCCACAGAATATGCTTAAAGAGAAAGCAGAAAAGGGGATTAATTGAGAGTCAATCCCCGGCAGGCTAGAGGCCCCCAACAGGCAACTTTGCCTACTAATCAATTGGGACATGGAGCAAGAAAAGAGAAGAAAGGAAAAATCATCCGCCAGAAAGTCACCCTCTACCACCACGATAAAAACTAATTAAATCCCTTTGTCTGCTGCAGGAAAACAAAGGATTGATGATGACAGCGAGATGCAACACCAGGGAAGTCACCAAAAACCGGGGCAGAAAATTTTCTGCCGATTGTCGAAAATTTTCTCGGAAGAACGGGGAAGCAATTTGAATACTTTTAAGTTCTAGGTCGCCCACCAGTATAATGCGGGAATACTTTTAAGTTCCCACCAGTATAATGCGGGAATACATTTAAGTTCTAGGTCGTCCACCAGTATAATGCGGGAATACATTTAAGTTCTAGGTCGCCCACTAGTATAATGCGGGAATACATTTAAGTTCTAGGTCGCCCACCAGTATAATGCGGGAATACATTTAAGTTCTAGGTCATCTAGGTCGCCCACCAGTATAATGCGGGAATACATTTAAGTTCTAGGTCGCCCACCAGTATAATGCGGGAATACATTTAAGTTCTAGGTCGCCCACCAGTATAATGCGGGAATACATTTAAGTTCTAGGTCGCCCACCAGTATAATGCGGGAATACATTTAAGTTCTAGGTCGCCCACCAGTATAATGCGGGAATACATTTAAGTTCTAGGTCGCCCACCAGTATAATGCGGGAATACATTTAAGTTCTAGGTCGCCCACCAGTATAATGCGGGAATACATTTAAGTTCTAGGTCGCCCACCAGTATAATGCGGGAATACTTTTAAGTTCTAGGTCGCCCACCAGTATAATGCGGGAATACTTTTAAGTTCTAGGTCGCCCACCAGTATAATGCGGGAATACTTTTAAGTTCTAGGTCGCCCACCAGTATAATGCGGGAATACTTTTAAGTTCTAGGTCGCCCACCAGTATAATGCGGGAATACATTTAAGTTCTAGGTCGCCCACCAGTATAATGCGGGAATACATTTAAGTTCTAGGTCGCCCACCAGTATAATGCGGGAATACTTTTAAGTTCTAGGTCGCCCACCAGTATAATGCGGGAATACTTTTAAGTTCTAGGTCGCCCACCAGTATAATGCGGGAATACATTTAAGTTTTAGGTCGCCCACCAGTATAATGCGGGAATACATTTAAGTTCTAGGTCGCCCACCAGTATAATGCGGGAATACATTTAAGTTCTAGGTCGCCCACCAGTATAATGCGGGAATACATTTAAGTTCTAGGTCGCCCACCAGTATAATGCGGGAATACATTTAAGTTCTAGGTCGCCCACCAGTATAATGCGGGAATACATTTAAGTTCTAGGTCGCCCACCAGTATAATGCGGGAATACATTTAAGTTCTAGGTCGCCCACCAGTATAATGCGGGAATACATTTAAGTTCTAGGTCGCCCACTAGTATAATGCGGGAATACATTTAAGTTCTAGGTCGCCCACCAGTATAATGCGGGAATACATTTAAGTTCTAGGTCGCCCACCAGTATAATGCGGGAATACATTTAAGTTCTAGGTCGCCCACCAGTATAATGCGGGAATACATTTAAGTTCTAGGTCGCCCACCAGTATAATGCTGGAATACATTTAAGTTCTAGGTCGCCCACCAGTATAATGCGGGAATACTTTTAAGTTCTAGGTCGCCCACCAGTATAATGCGGGAATACTTTTAAGTTCTAGGTCGCCCACCAGTATAATGCGGGAATACATTTAAGTTCTAGGTCGCCCACCAGTATAATGCGGGAATACATTTAAGTTCTAGGTCGCCCACCAGTATAATGCGGGAATACTTTTAAGTTCTAGGTCGCCCACCAGTATAATGCGGGAATACTTTTAAGTTCTAGGTCGCCCACCAGTATAATGCGGGAATACATTTAAGTTCTAGGTCGCCCACCAGTATAATGCGGGAATACATTTAAGTTCTAGGTCGCCCACCAGTATAATGCGGGAATACTTTTAAGTTCTAGGTCGCCCACCAGTATAATGCGGGAATACTTTTAAGTTCTAGGTCGCCCACCAGTATAATGCGGGAATACTTTTAAGTTCTAGGTCGCCCACCAGTATAATGCGGGAATACATTTAAGTTCTAGGTCGCCCACCAGTATAATGCGGGAATACATTATAATGCGGGAATACATTTAAGTTCTAGGTCGCCCACCAGTATAATGCGGGAATACTTCTAGCTCTAGATTTTGGAATCAGTCACCCCACCTGAAGACGGAAGGGTACAACAGAGATCCCCAAACGGGAAACAATAAAATCCCCAGCACCAAGAAGCAGACAACTGCAGAGGCAAGCGCGCAATTCAAAAGGAAAAAGGAACGCGTCTCAAAAGAAGCAGTTTGGGAACGTTATAGCATGCCCAACATAACAATTTTGATAAAAGCCATACCACCAAAGAAACAATGGAAAGGCTTGAAGAAGAGGGCATGTTCCCAGCGGATCAAGCAAAGTGATGAAAACTAACATTCAAATGTCAGCGAAGGACCAGCATCCTCTCCCAAAGTCACAAGATAAAGGCATCGGAGGAAAGCGTTAGCCGACAAGAAAGCAAGGCAACAAGAACAAGTGGAAGATGGATAAGATCTCATGATCCTCAGTCTAGCTTAGCTTCTTGTTTTCCTTTTAGAGCAATGTAACAGGGAGATCGGTTGAGCAGTAGCATCCTACAGCAGCATACAACAGCGCACAACAACAGCAAGCACTACAGTCACACGGTAGTCCCAGCTACCAAAATTTCCCGAACTACATTGACCTGATTCCTGTTCAGCCCAGGATATGTAGGAAACCTCTGAAGCAAAGGTTCGGTCAAATCTTTTTCAAAAAATGCTTCACACGGAGTATTCGGACGGGCAAAAATCGCTCGCTTT
Organism: Nicotiana sylvestris; assembly: GCF_000393655.2. NCBI lineage: Eukaryota > Viridiplantae > Streptophyta > Magnoliopsida > Solanales > Solanaceae > Nicotiana > Nicotiana sylvestris. The sequence continues at coordinate 198,353,631 of NC_091064.1, read as the reverse complement.
ATCTTTGCGCGAAAACCCTTCGTGTCTTCGTGCAAAGAGGGGCAGCTGTAAGCACGTGATTTTTGCTTCACGGACAATCGCTCCAAAAAGAAAATAAAAATAGTGGCAAATGGCTTCGCTGTACAATTTTTCGATCTTTCCGTAACATGTGTTGTTGGTCATTTGTGGGTCTGTCCATTTTGCATCTAGTCATTATCAAACAAAAATACAAAAATATGTGTCGTTAAAAGAAAATTCAAAAAATATATGTATGTGTGCATCGTTCGTTCTAAGCTGTGATCTAACCATTTTTTTATTTTATTTCTTATGTGTGTTTATTGTTGTAGGTGTTACACAATATGTGTGCAAGCTTATTTTAATTATGTACCTTATTTTAGGAATTTTTGGATTAATTGTTTGAAATAAAAAGGGAAAGGAAAATCTGATTGGGCCCCAAAACGAGGCCCAAAACCAAAACACTAATCCAGCCCAAGACGAGCCTGCCCAAGCACGGACTCAAACGACGTTGTATCGGCGTCCCCATTTGAAGCCGTTGATCTGATTCAAAGGAACGGTCCAGATCAGGCTGTTCAACTCACCTCAACGACGCCGTTTCAGGCAAAATGATCTGAGACGTCTGAGCCTCTTGATCCAACGGTCCACACACGCACCCGTGACCCAACCCCTCACTTAAACCAAACGACCCCGTTTAACTATCAAACGACCCCGTCTCATTTCCCACCCTCAGATCCAAGCCGTTGAGATCATCTGATCTAACGGCTCAGATCCAATCAGCCTCCCCATATATAAACTCGACCCTTACCCCCACGCCCCAAGCCGCACCCCCCTTCAGCCACTGTTCACCATCTTCCCCAGGACCCCTTTCCTCTCAAACCCTTAGCAGCCTAGGTTTTCCCCCGTGAGCCCGGTAACCGCGGTTCCGATGACCACCAAAATAACATCCCCGATGCACCCAACCACCCTGAACACAAATCCGTTAACCTTTCACCTCGAATCAACCCGTAGCTTCTCGAATCTTCGAACGAAGATTCGAGCAAAAACTAGATCTACACCGATTGACCCCAAACTCACACCACAACCCCTCCTGACCTCCCTCACCCCCTGAGTGGATTTGGTTCCGTTCGAATCTGACTGGAATTGAACGGTTCCCAAATCGAACCTCAAGAGCCCTAGGATTCAGATCTATGGGTTTGTCCGAATCAGTGGCAGGATCAGGGCCTAGCAGACTTTTACCGAAGTGTTCTCAGTTGAGAACGCTTCGGTTAAAGTCCATTAGACCCCAAAATCACCTGGCCCGAGTTCGAGCTTGAATCAATCTTAGTTTCATTTTCCTGAGGTATTTTTCCTTTTTCTTTTGTCCTCCTAAAATCTATCCGTTGTTCATATTCTGGTTTGTTTTGTTTCGTGACTCGTCTGTCCATGTGTGTACGTTTTAAGTTAATAATGAGTTTGTTGTTGGTTTTATTGGTTGTTTGCTGTATATCATAGCTTGTGTAGTCATCTAAATGAGTCTACATTTCAGTATTGATTATTATGCCTGTTTCTTGTTGGTGTTACTTGTATCGGCATGACCAACTTGTACCCTTTAATTGACACCCTTGTTTGCTTAAAATTTGAATCATTGCCTGAACTTAGGCAGAGAATTGGCAATTAGCTTTAGAAGTCTAACAAATCAGCCTGAAAGCAGTTTGAGTTTAATTAGCTAGTAGTCAGGTATTGGCTGAAATTAGAGAGATTTATATACTAACTATTAAGAGTTAGGGTAATACAGTAATATGCAAGGTATAAGGGTAATCTTGGCATAAGACAGGGTCTGATTAGGGATAATTTCAGAATATGTCAAGTGGTAATTAAAATAGGATTAAATTAATGCTAATGGGGGACCAGACCTAAGAGTATGGGAATTAATTGAAAACTTAACTAAACCCATAACCCTTGATTAGAGTAATAAGACAGGGCATGGGGGCTGATTAAGGATTCCAAGAAAGATGCCTTTAGGCATGGGGAGTTAAGGGGTATGGGCAGTCTGCAAGTAGGAGGAAGGCAGCTTAGCTGCACTTGGTCATTTGGCTTATAAATAGGCCATTCGAGAACTTAAACAGGGCTGGACTTTGGAGTCTTCAGAAAAGAAAACAAAACAAAAGGCTGAAAAAACTTTAGTCTGAAGAGAGGTCTAGTGAGTTTAAAGAAAACTGAAAAACATAAGGTAGTTTCCAATAGACATTGTAATCAAACACTGCCTGAAAGTTGTATAAGAGTGCATATTGGTCAAGCTGCCTTGGCCAAGTTCTGTTGCTTGCATTGACTGAGTTGTTTGTGGTTGTTGAACTGGTGGTTTTACTGCATTTGAACCCTCAGTTATTGCTGTTATTTCCTTACTCTTTCCTGGGATTACTGGCTTGGCACTCGACTATCTGCTAGTTCTTGTATTCTGGGAGACATTGTTGGTTGTCTGTGGCTGTGGAAAACACTTGGTTTGGTTGGTTGTTGCTGTGTTGTTGCTGTGTGTCTGCTGCTGCTGCATTTGTTGCATACTACTCAACTGATTACCTCTCTTTCTTCCTTTCCTTTCTATACCAGGTACACACCTAATACACTATCCGATGTAGCTGGAAACTTGAGCATGAATAAAACGAAAAGACCTGAAGAATGTTTTTTATACATAGTTTGTTACTTTAAACATCATGTAATGTAGAAAAATTTTATTCTTGTTTTGGATGCTGGAAATAGCCTTCAGGCCCAACAACTGTTAACGAATGGTAGTTGAATTGTGTATATGGGATGGTGATAAGAGTATGCCTAAGGCAGTAGGTTGTATCTTAGATTTGGTGCAATGGTGTAGTATAAGCATATAATGTATGCCAAGCATGAAAATCGTACACTGTTAATTAAGTACTTTCCTTTCCCATAAAATGTCATATAACTGTTAAAACCATGTTTTAAGATAAAGAACACGGGGTTTACAATCTCAACCCCACAAAGTTCGAGCCCGGGTCAAAACAGACCAAGCGGGCTCGCATCGAACGAGCAGTGGCCCAGGTCTGGCCAACCGCGCGTGGGCTGGACTTGGGCCCATGATTATTTGTTCGGCTGACTGTGCACGCAGCTTCGGTCCTGATATTTTTAAGCATTTCCGAATTCCGTTACAAACAACTTGCAAGCATGTAATTAATTAGGACTATCTACTGTTTTCAATTGATAGAGACAAACACGACAAGAAACGTAGTTGCTATAGGATATCCTTTTAAAATAAGAACGAGATGAGCCTCGATGAATAAACAAAACGCGCAGATGCTGGGCCCTTGTTAAATGTATATTATTGAAGCATTTAGTTTCCAGGACGGGTTGTTCAGCAAATCTCACAACCCTCCTAAAAAAACAACACGTTAGTCTCTCTAGGATACGCTTTAATAAACCTTACCTTCTTAAACTCGGGTGCACATTTATGTGACCCAAATCCAAATCTCGACGGATTCGAAATGTATTTCTAATCACGGGTACATCGATTGTGACGTGGTCCGAGAGGCATATCCATGACGTCGCGAATTCCTTTTAAAAGTAGAACGAGACGAGCCTCGTCAAACAAAAATGTACACAGCTGCGGGGCCCTCTAACTGTATATATATTAAAACACTTAGAATTCGGGATAGGCCGTTTAGCGAATTTTTCGGCCTTACCCAAAACAACAATACGCTAGTTGCTTTAGGCACGTCTTAATAATTTATTCTCCTTAATTCGGGTGCACATTTATGTGACCCAAATCCAAATCTCAACCGAGTCGAAATATGTCAACAATCACGGGTGCATTGATGCAACGTGGTTCGAGATATGTTTTCACAACGTTGCAAATCTTATAAAATAACAGTAAATAATAAAAGCGGTTTAAAAATAAAAATTTGCACATAAGTTCATATTGTATTTAAAATCAGATAAATAAGCCAAATATAACAGTTAAGCGACCGTGCTAGAACCACGGAACTCGGGAATGCCTAACACCTTCTCCCGGGTTAACAGAATTCCTTATCCGGATTTCTGGTACGCAGACTGTAATATAGAGTCATTCTTTTCCTCGATTCGGGATTAAAATTGGTGACTTGGGACACCTTAAATCTCCCAAGTGGCGACTCTGAAATAAATAAACAAATCCCGTTTCGATTGCCTTTAATTGGAAAAAACTCCCCGTCGCCCCCCGGGTGCGGAAAAAGGAGGTGTGACAAACCCTTTGAGCCTTATTGGTTTTCTTTCATACCCCTCGTCCGGAATCAGTAGCAAAGATTAGAAAAGAAAAGCATGGAAGATAAAGAAAAAGAAAAAGGAAAAGAAAATAACAGAAATAACAAAACAACAAATGAGAAAAGAGAAAGGAGAAATGAGCAAAAGGGAAAGAAAAAGAAAAGAAAATAATAAATAAGTGGAAAGGAAAGCAAAAAAGGAATTGGGAACTACGTTTGACCTGATTCCTCAAAGAGGATACGTAGGCGTTTCACGGCTCGGTCATAGTGTAACAAAAAATCAAAAATCCCCAAGCAAGAAACTGGGGCAGAAGTTGTGTTTGATGTAAAGAAATATGGTTCCGAAGGTTGTAAATTTTGAACCCAAATTGATTCGTTTGAGCCGCTAATACCCTCTCTTTCTAGCCCTATCCAAAACCCCACGTTACGGTCCAAAGAAAGACCTTTTGATCAGTCTTCGAAAGATGTCAAGTCATGCAAATGGAAGTCGAGAATAACACTCTGATCCCCGGCAGAAAAGTAATAAAATGAGAGAGTCTTATCGGTGAAAACCTTCACGGGCACCTTGAGGCGGCTATAAGTTGAGAGAAAAATCAAAATGAGAGAGGTTTGATAGTGAAAACCCTTCGGGCACTACAAGTCGAATAAAGATTGAGAATCATATAGGAAAGCACCAGACGAAGATTGTGAAAGGTGATTAATGACGAAGGATAGGCCACGTGTGCATGTCATGGCCAGTAGAGTTAGTATCCATGTCTGATAGGTTTTACTATGTAGTTTTCTTGTTAGGAGTCATCTCCTTCTTTTGCCTTTTACTCTATTCCTTTTACCTTTGTCATTTCCTCTTCTTGAGTCTCTTCGGTCAGAACAAGCGAGAAATGATTTCAAAATTTGTCATCATCTTTCCAATTATGCAAGACGAGATCTGACTAGTACATCAAAGTGGTATAAGTCAGGAAAGAACAAACGCAATGAGCTGGTAATAGTCAACGTGCTTTGAGGTTCGCGCACAATACCCAAGATTGGTCCATATCAACTCAGGGACAGTGCAACAAAAAGAGGGCCAGGTGGATTAAACCGAGGGTATATTCGATGTTGTGATTGACAAAAGGATGGACCAGTGTCAAGAAGGATATCCCCAGCAGAAATCGAGGGTTATAAGGCCAAGGCCAGCGGAAAATCAAGAAAGAACAATGCGAAAAGCAATGGACATAATCGGGAAATTCGTAGGAGATGGGACTGAAAGGTTGGGGAAATGCCAGTTCACGGACAGTACCACAAAAGAAGATATTGGGTCTGCACTGGGAAAAGGTATTTCAGTAACACAGACGATGGAGGGAGTGGTTAATCAATGAACATGCAGGATCTTCAGTTGAAATCAGCTGTCATGAAAATACATGAGGTCAGATAAGGAGACCGAGAAAATGGTTAAAAGGTTGGTGAATAAGGAATCGTCAAGAAGGTCGAAAGGTATCAGCCCAGTTTAAGATGGTCAGACAACGCATAGATGGGAAAATGGTTGATAGCATCCCCAGCAGGAGTATCACAACCAACCACCACATTTTAAACTGACCAAATTTTCTTTGATTTAAAGCAGGGACAGGGAATGTTACTGATGACGGAAAGATGCGCCACAAGAAAGATTGTCAAGCTGTGGCAGAAAATTTTCGTTCATTTCGAAAATTTTCGGGAAGTCTAACACAAGTTTGGTGAAAAGCGGTATCCCCAGCAGTTTTCGGGAGAAGGCAAAACAAGTTTTAAAGAAAGCAATGTCAGGAGGAAGATAACACGAGTTTTAAGGGAGGTAGTCTTTGAAGGAAAAAGATAACAAAAAAAAAGTCTTTGAAGGAATACCTTTTTTTTTAAGAGAGAATGGAACACCAGTTTTGCAGTTTTGAAGAAAGAGAATGGAACACCGGTTTTGCAGTTTCGAAGAAAGAAAAAAGAGGAAGACCAATTTTGCAAAAAGAAATGGTTTGCAGAGGAATGAAACATCAGTCTTAAGGAAAGTAGTCTTTGAAAGAGTAAGATGACATATTTTGAAAAGTGTTATCCCCAGCAGTTTGCAGAGAAACGAGACACCCGTTTTGAGGGGAGTAGTTTTGAAGAAAGATAATTCAAGTTAGAAGGAAGTTGTTGTTGAGGTCAGGAGCCCCGCCTGAAGAATGGAATGGAGATTTATTTTTCGAAGTTGTTGTTGAGGTCAGGAGCCCCGCCTGCAGAACGGAATGGCGATTTATTTTTCGAAGTTGTTATTGAAGTCTCGCCCGCCTGAAGAAAGGAATGACGATTTTATTTTCGAAGTTGTTGTTGAGGTCAGGAGCCCCGCCTGAAGAACGGAATGGCGATTTATTTTTCGAAGTTATTGTTGAGGTCAGGAGCCCCTCCTGAAGAACGGAATGACGATTTATTTTCGAAGTTGTTGTTGAGGTCAGGAGCCCCGCCTGAAGAACGGAATGACGATTTATTTTTCGAAGTTGTTGTTGAGGTCAGGAGCCCCGCCTGAAGAACGGAATGACGATTTATTTCTCGAAGTTGTTGTTGAGGTCAGGAGCCCCGCCTGAAGAAAACGGAATGGCGCTTTATTTTCGAAGTTGTTGTTGAGGTCAGGAGCCCCACTTGAAGAACGGAATGGCGATTTATTTTTCAAAGTTGTTGTTGAGGTCAGGAGCCCCGCCTGAAGAATGGAATGGCGATTTATTTTTCGAAGTTGTTGTTGAGGTCAGGAACCCGCTTGAAGAATGGACTGGCGATTTATTTTTCGAAGTTGTTGTTGAGGTCAGGAGCCCCGCCTGAAGAACGGAATGGCGTTTTATTTTTCGAAGTTGTTGTTGAGGTCAGGAGCCCCGCCTGAAGAACGGAATGATGATTTATTTTTCGAAGCTGTTATTGAAGTCTCGCCCGCCTAAAGAAAGAAATGGCGACTTTTTTATTTTTCGAAGTTGTTGTTGAGGTGATGAGCCCCGCCTGAAGAACGGAATGGCGATTTATTTTTCGAAGTTGTTGTTGAGGTCAGGAGCCCCGCCTGAAGAACAGAATGATGTTTTATTTTTCGAAGTTGTTGTTGAGGTTAGGAGCCCCGCCTGAAGAAAGGAATAGCGATTTTTTTATTTTTCGAAGTTGTGGTTGAGGTCAGGAGCCCCGCCTGAATAACAGAGTGGCGTTTTAGTTTTCGAAGTTGTTGTTGAGGTCAGGAGCCCCGCCTGAAGAACGGAATGGTGATTTATTTTTCGAAGTTGTTGTTGAGGTTAGGAGCCCCGCCTGAAGAACGGAATGGCGCTTTATTTTCGAAGTTGTTGTTGAGGTCATGAGCCCCGCCTGAAGAACGGAATGTCGTTTTATTTTTTGAAGTTGTTGATGAAGTCAGGAGCCCGCCTGAAGAACGGAATGGCGATTTATTTTTCGAAGTTGTTGTTGAGGTCAGGAGCCCCGCCTGAAGAACAGAATGGCGATTTATTTTTCGAAGTTGTTGTTGAGGTCAGGAGCCCCGCTTGAAGAACGGAATGGCGATTTATTTTTCGAAGTTGTTGTTAAAGTCTCGCCCGCCTGAAGAAAGGAATGGCGCTTTATTTTCGAAGTTGTTGTTGAGGTCAGGAGCCCCGCCTGAAGAACGGAATGACGATTTATTTTTCAAAGTTGTTGAGGTCAGGAGCCCTCCTGTAGAATGGAGGCTGTTAAATTTCAAGTTTTGAAGTTGGGAGCCCGCCCATATAACAGAGGAATACATTTCAGTCGTTACATTTCAAGTCTGGAAATTAGGAGCCCGCCCATATAACAGAGGAATACATTTCAGTCTTTACATTTCAAGTTTTGAAGTTGGGAGCTCGCCCATATAACAGAGGAATACATTGAAGTTTGAAGTCAGTAACGCGGAGTGTTACAACAGAAACCCCCAACAGAAATCAGAAGGAAGACCACAAGTCGAGCCAGAAGTAAAGAAACGGCAGAGGTGTTGTCTTTAAGAAGTTATATCGAAGTCAGGAGCCCGCCTGAAGAATAAAGGTGTTATATTTTAAGAAGTAATTGGTGTTGAAGTCAGTAAAGCAGAGGAATACAACCGAAATCCCCAGCGGGAGACAACAAGAATCCCCAGCAGAGGAAGGAAGTTCAAGATTCGATGGAAAAATAATGTGAAGCTCACGAGAAGGAAATAAGCAGTTCGAGATCGACAATCAAGGGAGAATACAAGACAAATCAGAAGTAAAGAAATACCAGAGGAGTCACCGAGACATCAAAGCAACAAGAGACACAAGAGCATGACTGAAGATCTAGATAAGATTTTGTAATTCATAGACTATAGTTTAGTCTAGCTTCTTGTTTTCTTTCAGCATGGTGTAATAAGGTGGTCGGAAAGCAGTAATAACAGCATGCAACAGCAGTAACATTGTAGTCCCATGGTAGGCCCAACTACCAAAACTTCTCGAACTACATTAACCTGATTCCCTTTTAGCCAGAGATATGTAGGAAACCTTCGAAGAAAAGGTTCGGTTAAATCTTTTCAAAAAAATGCTTCGCACGGAGTATTCCAACGGACAAAAATCGCTCATATCCGCTCACTTTATCTTTGTACGAAAACTCTTTGTGTTTTCAGACAAAGAGGGGCAGCTGTGAGCACGTAATTTTTGTCCTATGTGAGAACTACTCCCAAAAAAATTCAAAATAAAATAATTTTCCTTTGTGTGCAATTTTGAGAATTTTCGTGGCATTTTTGGATAATTATTTGTATTTGTCTATGCATGTTTATTTATTAGATTAATAAAAAATACAAAATATGTCGCATTTGCATTTAGGATTTAATTCTACAATTAGGAGCAATTAAGTTTGTTTTACAAGAACAAAAATCATAAAAATAATGTACGTTGTAGTTTTAGCATTTAATGTCCAAATTATGTGATTTTATCGTTAATTGCTATGTAATTGTGTCTTAAATGTTAAGAGTTAATTAGTACTTTTATAAATTAATTTAGTTCTATAGGTTAATTTAGAATTTTTAGAATTTTAGTTTTATTTTAAGAAAAAAAAAGTAAAAGAAGCAATGGAAATAAAAGAAGAAGAAAATTGGATTGGGCCTGTTCTTCAACTTTAAACCACAGGCCCAAAGAACCAAACCCCCACCGGGTCGACCCGACCCGGTCCGCCCCATAACCCAAACAAACACCCCCCCCCTCTTCTTCCATTTTTCATTTTTCATTTTTTCTAAACCCCTAACCTGAAAAAAACCCTAAACCCTCCCCCCCCCCTCTTCTCCTTCTCCAAACAAACCCTCTCATGGCTACCTACCCCTCCAACTCCAACTCCAAACAAACCCTCCCTTGGCTGCCTACCCCTCCAGCTCCAGCTCCAAACGACCACCCCCCATGGCTGCCCTCTCCTCGTCATCTACCCCAAACGACCCCTCCAGCTCCCATGCACATGGCTGCCCTCCTCCAAACCAGCGACGCAACCAACCAGCCAGTCCGTTATGGCCGCTGCTTCTTCTTCTTCATCAGTCACTACTCAACACACACACAGAGTCCATCGACCACTCTTCAGTCGAGCAACTGCCATCACCATTTCCAGTCGTGAACCAGCTGCAACACCAGAATGCCCGTCGACCAGCAGCTCTTTCAAACGACCATCTCCTTCTCCAGCGGCAACCACCAAACCAGTTCGTCGACCACGCTGTCGATACACCCAGCGATTGACGACGATAATAGCATGTTTGACATGAAGTCGTTGCAGCAAAGTGATTTAACAGTGACGATGCTGACAACGACTATAGGGAGGGCGTGTTGTTTGAGCTACGACTGTATGCCAGGAGGATAAATCGACTGACGACGTGATGGATCTGTTTGGCGAAAAGGATTTGGATTTGATTTCGATGCTTAGCGGTTTGCTTGTTTCACGTCCTGTTAACTCTCCTTTGTCACACGAGCACGCCCTTCAGAAATGTATTGAGCATATTAAGCTATGGCTTTCGAAGTCTGAACACAGAAGAGCATGGGGAGGTTTTGCCTGTCGACGTACCACCGCGAGTGGAAACACCAAATGAGCAGTATGGCTAGAAGGAGGAGGATGCTGCAAGTTCTGAAGCAGTTGAAGGTAACAAGCTGCGTGTTTTCATGATCGAACGTAGTGAGCAGCAGTACAAGTTCATGAATCTGTCGTTCTTCTTGCTTGTTTTAATTATCTTGCCTCATTCTAGTTTCTGTCTTTTCTTGGTTATGTTATGTTGTTTCTTTTCTTGTCGTTGTTCATCATTTCTTGCATATGAAATCAGTTTGTTTTCATCCAGTATGTTGACAGTGTTCATTTGTTTTGTTTAGGTTTAATATAGAAGTGTGTTAGTTTAATCATTGAATCTTTATTTTGATGATATTTGGTCTGAATTAAGTTTCAAGCTTAAATTGTGATTTAAGTTTGATGAATCTTAATGTCATTGATTGGGAGTTAGTTTCATGTGTTTAAATTAGTCAATTGTTAGGATTTCTCAATTAAGATTGGTTATAGCTGCTATAGTTTGGTTAATTGACTTAGGAGTATTGGATATAGCTGATAGGGTAGAATGGTAATTTCAGTAGTTTCAGGGGCATTTTCGGGATTTTAAGTTTTAAAAAATGATTAATTTGAGTGCTCTGTCCACTAGGCATTAATAATATTAAAATAATATCTAGTGGGGGGACAAGAAATATGGTAGTGGGCAATAATGCATTGTTTAATATAGTGGGGGACAAAGCATGCAGTATTGGGGAATAAGGGAATTTAATATAATGGGGGACAAGGCATGTGGTAGTGGAAACTAATACATTTGTTTAATATAATGGGGAACAAGGCATGCAAATGTGGGGAACAAAACATAATGATATGAAAAACTTAAAAATGATTGATTAAAATATGTTGCCCATACCTGTTTTGGGTTATAAATAGGGTCATTTCAAGACACACAAGGGGACTGGTTTTTTGGAGGAAGAAAATCGTTTCTCTTCCAGTTTTTCTTAGAGTCTAGGCTGGATTTTTAACATTTAAAAGTTCAGTAATTTGAGAGTAAAAAAAAAAGGGAGACTGGTTTTTAATCCTAAAAGGTTCAGTGTTTGGAGAGTTAAGAAACTGAAAAGGGTTTCAATTGGTTCTTCCTGAGTTTGCTATTGGTTATTGGCTACTGTTTTCATTGGGTGTTGTTGGAACTCTGATGGTTCCTTCCTTATTAATCTGTCACTGGGTTGTTCTGTCACTGCGTTGCTGTGTTATTACTGTTGTTGACTGCTCCTTCGTCTTCTTGTATTTCCATTATCCAGGTACATGTTCTACAACTCTCAAATTTAAAGGAAAGGAAGTAAAGAGTTGTTGGAATGGATTTCTGAAAATAACTATTTCTTCGTGTTTAATTTGATGTATAAGCAGTAGTTCACTTGATATTTCATAGTATGTATTGGAATGATTTTGAAATGCATAAACTGGACTGGTTGAATCTATTTCTACAAACATGGAATATCAATTGTAATTAATCTTAGTTGGTGATTACTAGTTATGAAATATGTTGTATTTAATTCTTTTGTTCAGTAGTCGCGAAACAGTTTCAAATAGTTTATGTCGCAAAACAGGTTAAAATAGTTTATGAAAATCAGCATGTTGGTTTAATAGGTCTAATTCTGAAAATTGCGAGTTCACTTGAGTAAGCAACATCATTTTAAATAGCAATGTGAATAAGGTTGGTAACTAATATTCTCAAATGTTAGTGATTGATGTTAGCCAAATGTCAGTTTTTGAGCATTGACGCATTTCTTCGACAAGTCGGAAAAAGAGTTTTAAAAAATGGCTTTGTATTACACATAGTTAATTACAATAGTTCAATTCATCTAATAATGTTAGTTTAAATTGATCAAAGAATAGTTAGTTTGTTTTGATATTACTGGGTGTCAATCTCGTGTTCTATTCATAATCTCTTTAGTGTTATTAACTAATAGAATAAGGAACGATACAATCTCTTTTGAGTAAGCTCTGTTGCAATTTTCCGTTTGCATTTGTCTTAATCTAATAAATAATAAGAGGCACGAGCTTATAAACATGTAACTAATTAGGACCTCTTCTCTTTTATTTTAGAGACGAACTTAATAGAAAATGTAGTCACTTTAGGATTGCCCTTTCAAAATAAACGAGATTAGCCTCGCCTAGTAAAACTCATCGATTGCAGGGCCCTCATGATTGTAAATATATTAATGACTTAGAACTCGGGATCGGCCGCTTAGCGAATTTCACGGTCTTTTTCCCAAAAGTAATAACGCGTTAGCCACTGTTAGGCGCGTACTTTTAATAATTTACTTTCTTAAACTCGGGTGCACATTTATGTGACCCAAATTCAAATCTCAACGAAGTCGAGATGTGTCGTTAATCACGGGTACATTGATTGTGACGTGGTTTGAGATGCATTTCCATGACGTTGCAAATTCCTTTAAAAAATAATGAATGAGACGAGCCTCGACAAATAAGAATACACAAACTGTGGGGGCCTCAACGGACAGTTATTTCAAATGCTTAGATTTCGAGACAGGCCGCATAGCGAACTTTACGGCTTTTCTCAAAATAACAACGCGTTAGTATCTTTAGGCGCGTATTTAATAATGTTATCTTCCTAAACTCGGGTGCACATTTATGTGACCCAAATCCAAATCTCAACGAAGTTGGAACGTATCGAAAATTGCGGGTACAGTTATGTGGCACAATTCGAGATGCATTCTCACGACGTTGCAATTCTTTGAATAAATAATAACAAAAGCGGTAAACAGTCAAAATTTGCACGTAGGTTCAACATGTATTATAATCAGATAAATAAGCCGAATATGACAGTTGAGCGACCGTGCTAGAACCACGGAACTCTGGAATGCCTAACACCTTCTCCCGGGTTAACAGAATTCCTTACTCGAATTTCTGGTTCGCGGACTGTAATACAGAGTCAATCTTTTCCTCGGTTCGGGATTCAACCGGTAACTTGGGACACCATAAATCTCCTAAGTGGCGACTCTGAAATAAATAAATAAATCTCGTTTCGATTGTCCTTTAATTGGAAAAACTCCCTTTACATATACCATTTTCCGGGGTGTAGGTGAAAAAGGAGGTGTGACAATAACTTAAAGATTAAATTTTCTATTTTATGTCCATCATCTTTACTTTTTATGCCTATAAAAGGCCATGTAATTGCAATGAAAAATTACACCAAAGTGAAAGAAGAAAACACTTCTTCATTCTCTCTATCTCTTCTTGTTTACATTTTACTGCATTGTTTTTATTTTATAACACATGTCTTTTATTGATGATATTCCGACAAGATAAAAAAGGTGAAGTCATTTTCACATTTCAAAGTAGGAAGTAATAGCGATCAATTAATCACTATATAGGTGGAGTAGGAGTTCCTAGTTAGATATCTGCAAGAGATAAGATATGGAGTATCAATTATTGCTACTTTTCTGCTTCTATTCAGTTGCTATAATGTTTACACTGCAATCTCAACTTACTGGCTTCTCATACGCTAGGCAACATCTCTGTGCTCGCGATGAAGCTTTTTATTTGCTTCAATTTAAGCAAGGCCTCATAGTTGATCCCGCGCACGCTTCTTGGTGTGATATCAAGGTTCCATCCAAGACTTTATCCTGGAACGTAACAAGAGATTGTTGCGAATGGGATGGTGTTACTTGTGATGAATTTACCCGTCATGTGATAGGCCTCGATCTTTCTTGCAACTTTCTTAGAGGAACCATCAATGCTAACAGCAGCCTCGCGAAACTTGTTCATCTTCAAAGTCTCAACCTTGCCTTCAATGACATGGATGATTTTCCACTTGGAAATGGTATTAGTGAATTCACCAGTTTGAGGCATCTCAATCTTTCAGCTTCTGGAACTTATGAATTAGAGATGATCCCACCAGGATTATCCAACTTGTCAAAGTTGGTTTCACTTGATCTCTCTTATTGCGAACTCCAAATTGGCCCAAACACATTCAGAAGTTTGCTTCAAAACTTAACCAATTTAGAGGTATTGTCTTTTCTCTTCATGGAAACACCATTTGAGTTACCCAAGAATATGTCTTCGTCTCTTAGGTATTTAGATCTTAGACAAACAAACTTGTTCGGCGACTTGAGCGATTCTAATCTGTTTCATCTACCAAACTTAGAAGTGCTAAGATTGGGAGAGAATCTTGAACTTACAGGCATTCTGCCAAATTTTAACTGGAGTTTCAGTGCAAGTATTTTAGAGTTGGACTTTTCTGGAACTAGTATTTTTGGAAATGTACCTGATTCAATTGGCAACCTCCATTCTCTTATGTTTTTGAGCCTCGCGCATTGCCATCTCTCCGGTTCAATTCCAAAATCCATAGGCAACCTCACCAGACTTAGAACTTTGCATCTTCCCATTAACAACTTCAATGGTAATGTTCCCTCAACTATCTCAAAATTGAACAAACTTACCGATTTAGATCTCTCTTTCAACCATTTTCAAGGCTCAATACCAGAATCCATCGGTAACCTCACTAGAATAAGCAAATTGGATCTTTCAAATAACAATTTCTCTGGAAATGTTCCCTCAACTACCTCAAAGCTGAACAAACTTAGCTACTTAGATCTCTCTTTCAATAACTTTGAAGGCCGGATTCCAGACATCTTTGCCAACCTTTCAGAGGTAACTTATTTATTTTTTTCAACAAACAATTTCACTGGCTCATTCCCTTATTCATTTGTAACCTTGACTCGCCTTAGAAAATTGTACTTGCAAAACAATTCACTAACTGGTCCACTTCCCTCTAATATAAGCGGCCTTCAAGAGCTAGAAACGCTTGATTTGTCCTTCAATTCTTTCACTGGCGCACCACCCCCTTGGTTATTCTATCTTCCATCCTTGACTGATTTACAAGTTCAAGACAATCAATTAACTGGGAAATTGCCACATGTGTTGAAGAGCCATAATTTCGAAACATTTTCAAGCATGAACTTGAAACTCCTGAAGCTTTCGAACAACAAGCTGTATGGTGAAATCCCTGATTGGATGACATCCATGAACGTGGTAGTCCTGGATCTCTCTCATAACTTCCTCACGGGCTTTGAAAAGCAAGTATGGCGCTCAACGGATTTGTTCTACCTTAATCTGGAGAACAATTTTCTTCAAGGTTCTTTGCATCAGTCCATTTGTGACATGATTAACCTTCAAGCCCTCATTTTGGCCCATAACAACTTCAGTGGCACAATCCCAGGATGTTTGGGTAACTCCAGCAGCTTCATTTCTGTTTTAGACTTGCGAATGAACAATTTTTATGGAGAGATACCGAGATTTTTACCGACAGGGTTAAAATATCTTGGTTTAACCGACAATCAATTTGGAGGACTAATACCACGATCCTTGGTTAACTGTACAAGCTTGGCAGCTCTTGATTTGGGGTACAACAAGATAAATGACACGTTCCCGATATGGCTGGAGAAACTTCCATACCTGCAAGTTCTGATACTGAAATCAAATCTCTTTCATGGTCCAATTGGTGAATTGATGTCCCAATTTCCATTTCCGGAGTTACGAATCTTTGACCTTTCCTTCAATGGGTTCACTGGAACTTTGCCATCTAATCTTTTCAAAAATTTTACAGCGATGATGAAAGTGGATGAAGAAAAAACAGGAATCCCTGGAAAAAATAATAGCAATGAAATAGATTACAGTTACCATGTTAGTTTGGTGATAAAAGGTAATGAGTTTGATATGAGAATCACGTCCATTATGACAAGTATTGATTTATCAAGCAACAGATTTGAAGGAGATATACCAAAATCCATTGGAAGGCTTAGTTCGCTTGTGTTACTCAACATATCTCACAACAACTTCCATGGTAGTATTCCTGCAGAAATCGCAAAGTTGAATGAGCTCGAAGCATTAGACCTCTCACGGAACAGACTCATTGGAGAAATTCCTGGTCTATTGACGAGTTTGACATTTCTTGAGGTCTTAAACCTGTCATACAATCATCTTGTTGGGCGCATCCCTCATGGGAAACAATTCGATACATTTTCAAATGATTCGTATGGTGGAAATCCTGATTTATGTGGATTTCCACTATCAAAGGAATGTGGATACAAGAACACGTCAGATGAGCCACCATTTGAACAAGATGATGATGATGATGATTCAATTTTTGCCGGCGGATTTACATGGGAATCTGTCATAATAGGGTATGGTTGTGGTGTGATTTTTGGATTGTTCGTCGGAAGCCTAATATTCCTACTGGAAAAACCAAAATGGATTGTCAACTTTGCTGAAGATACTGCTCTAAAAATTGCTCAAGAAATTGCTGTCAAGAAACGGAGAAGGCCAAAGAAGAGACATCAAAGACATTGAGACATGGTCTAAGAATGAATTAGCAATTTACGAGGTATGCATTAAAACTTGTTGTGTTGAACCTCGCAAACAACAGTCTTTCTGTTAGCTGGTTTTTCTTTCTAATACTATAAGAACTGCCCATGTATTTGGCTTCCTTTTTAATGTTGCCCTCCATTGCTCTTTCTCTATTTTAATACTAATATCCTCTCCATTCTCATTTTTTCTCTGCAGAGGTTGCTGGAGTATTGGACAAGTGTACATACTATATTCATTAGTAGCAAATTAGTGTTGATGTTCTAGCAAATAGTAAAGCAAGTTAGTGTTGATGTTCTAGCATATAGCAATGGATGCATCTGTGTTTCTTCAGTTTATGCCCACGGTTGTCAAATGCATATGTTACAGTTGGTTTCTATAGTTTTATGGCAAATAATAGTTAGTATTTCTGTTTCTTCAGTTCACATTCTGTTGTTACAGCTGATTTCTATTTCTTCAATTCACATTCTGTATAAGAGTTAACTACACAAATGGTCATTTGACTTGTACCATTATTGCCGTATCTTGTCACACTCAACTCGCTCCACATTTCACAAAATTTCCAATTATGAATCCTCTATGATCTATATCCATCTCGCTCTATTTGGACCGTTTAATACAAGAAAGAAAGCTAAACCCTACAATAATTTCAAGTAGAGCTAGACAAAATACCAAAAACCTCATATGAGATTTCGTTTAGTATAAGCCTAAAGATTATATATCTTTATACCAATAAAAGAAGTAGTTTACAGCATAGATATGTAATCAAGATTATCCCAATTAATACAGCAAAAGGAGAAAATTCAAAGTGCAATTCCAAAACATACGAGAAAAATTATATTCCAATACACTTTCAGAACTAAATTCTAAAGTAATGAACTTTACCTGGTTAGGAATATAGAAGAACCCTAACGGAGTCTTCGCTTTGAAATTGCAAAGCTCATTTTTTTGTATCGTTCGTTATCACTGTACGCTGTAGCAGCCGAATTCCATTAGAATGGTAAGGAAACGGGTAAATGTAATATGGGGTTAATTGGGTGGATCATTTATTTAGGCAAAAGCAAAAAGATATTTTATTTTTTTTTTGCTAAGACTGCATATTGCAGTTTGCTCCACCTTTCAAGTAATCAAGTAAATAAATTTTGTGTTTGGCCACTCATGTTCAAAGTCTCTTGTCCAACTAATTCAAACTCGCATATCATATATGCTGTGTGGACTCTTCACATTGTTAGGGCAACTCCAACCAGTGACGGATCCAGAATTTTATGTTTGTGGTAGGGGTGTCAATGGTTCGGTTCGGCCGATTATTTATAAAATTTGTACCATACCAATTTTTCGGTTATTCTATTATGTATAACCAAAATTAGACTTTTCGAAACCGTCCCAATCATGTCGGTTTCTCTTCGGCATCGGTACGGTTCGGTTAATTTTCAGTATTTTTTTAATATCATATAAAAATCATCAGTAAGAGTAGAATTGCAATAACATACGTTCTTTTATAGGACTTAGCAAAACTCTCTAGACATTTTTACTGTTTAAAGGGTGATGAATTAAAAAAAATGGCTAGAGTATAGATCCATTAACTATTCTACAACAGCGTAAAAGAAATCAAACAAAGGCAAAGAAAATATTAATCACACGAGTTGAAAGATATACCAAGCTGGGACTCAAGAATAAAGTCAATCGAAGATTAAATATTCAAAAAGATAAATCTAAATTATATGAAAGGAAACATATTCAATACATTGTAGTTTGCTACTCATAATCGCTAGAATACTTTATGTCTTGCTAATAAAGATACTTGAAATAGCTTAGTTTAAGTAGAAGTAGCATAATAGGTTTTAGGAATTAGTATTTTGAGTTTAATTACTTGTTGGCTTGTAATAGTTTTCAGAATTCCAAGGCTCAAAGAAAATTTAATGAATTATTATTTTTAAACTTACTAAATAAATATAATTTCTACATGTAAAATTTATTCGGTACGGTTCGGTATTTTTTCGGTTTATTTTTATAAAATAAAAAACCTACCCTAATTATCGGTGTGGTTATATATTTATATAAAAACCTACGGTTTCTTAAAAAGAAGCCTAAAAGTCGGTTCGGTGCGGTACAGTTCGGTCGGTTTAGTCGATTTTCGAATATTCATTGACATCTCTAGTTTGTGGGTGCTTAATTTTTCTTGATGTGTAGTAACTATTTAATTTTTTGGTTGGTAGGTGCTTTCTTTTCCTTTTATATCAGATGCCTCAAATTTCTTATATAACTATACCTATATTGTGTAAAGTTTAATGGGTGTTGAAGCACCTAAATTTAGTACGTAGCTCCGCCCCTGTCTCCAACCCATGCATCATTTTTTACACCAAAATATAAACATCAAAATGGTGCAAATTAACTCCAACCTATTATATTATTTTTTACACCAAAAAATAGTATTCCTTTTATATTCTTCTCTCTCTTCTATACTATAATATTTTCTTTTATTTGAATTTATTTTTTTATTTCATAAAATAAATCCTTTTAGATTTGCAAAATATTGTGTTATTTATTAACAACATATTATATTTCAGATTTATACATTTTATTTTTTGATGGTTATATATTTTTATAAAATTATTAATAAAAGTAACTTATAATTTTATATAAAATATACAAAAATTAATTAATAAAAATTATACACCAAAATTAAAATATAAAATTAATATTATAAAGATATTACATAAAAAGTATAAGTAATTACAAAATTTATAATATGTTAAATTAAAAGTGTTATATAATAAAAGATAATAATAAACTATTGATGAATAATAATGGTGTTGATGAATACTGTTACGCCAAATTTGGTGTAACACTATTCACACACCAAAATAGTGTAAGAAATGGTGTTGGGTTGGAGCACCAAAATAGCGTTTGGCGTCAAAAATAGCGTTGGGTTGGAGATGGTCTTATTGTACTCGTATTGAACCCTCCAAAAATGCATTATTTTTGAAGAATCCAACGATATTTTCGGAGATTCCGATCGTGTTGCATAAGAAGTTTTATTGTGTGCCTCATACAACTTACATTAGCTGTGTGAGGCTTTTTTTTGTCTCACAAATTTATGGACCCCAATTTTACACTTCTGGGTCCATAAAAATCTGGGTCAACAAAATTGTGAGACAAAAAAATGCCTCATATAACTAGTGTAAGTTATATGAGACACAAAATAAATAATTTCGTGTTACATATATAGAGCTCACAAAAAAAAGAAAGCCCATTTTACCAAGATTTTGTGTCATAATTTATGCATTGAAATGTGAACACATGGTCCCTTCTGAATAGCTTTCCATTATTCAGTAATGTAGACTGGACCTGGTAGTTTTGTAGGAAGAAGAGGATTTGATTCTCTAATCCCACAAGAAAACACGTACTATTTGTACACCATACTCCTTTACAATTTTAAAATTAAGAAAATGATTTTTAGCTCTCCTATGTGTAAAAGTGTGATGACCTTTACTTGTTTTAGAAATAAATTCCGTATTCTAAGGCCTTAAAACCCTCTTTCTGTCTCACCTCGATTTGCGTGCATAGTCCGGGCGCGTAGCCGGAAAGCCAATATGTGAAAATCTGTGAAAAATGATGAATTTTGCCTTTAAAATAAATTTAAGTTGACTTCAGTCAATATTATGGGTAAATGAACCCGGACCCGTGATTTGACAGTCCCGGAGGGTCCGTAGGAAAATATGGGACTTGAGAGTATGCCCGGAATCGAATTTCGAGGTCCCAAGCCCGAGAAATGAATCTTTAAAGAAAATTATTTTCTGGAATATTTATGAGTTTTTGGAAATGAAAAGTGTTTGAAATTTGATGTTATTGGGCCCGTATTCTGGTATCGGAGCCCGGTACATGTCTTATATGTGATTTAAGTTGAGTCTGTGAAATTTGTAAGAAACGAACTTGAAATGACGTGAATCGGACCTTATTTTGAGAAAATTAGAAAATTTGATGTTCTTAAGTAATTTCATGATTTTGATGCTAAATTCATAGTTGTTGATGTTATTTTGGTGATTTGAATACACGAGCAAGTCCATATGATGTTTCTAGGTTGTGTGCATGTTTGGTTTGGAGCTCCGAGGGCTCGGGTGAGTTTTGGATAGGCCACGGAGTGAAATTTTAATTTAGGAAATTGGAGGTATTTAGCTGGTATGATCAGGTCTGCAGACTTCGCAAATGCGAGCCCGCAAATGCGAAGACGACCTGTGCTGCCTTGGGTCGCAAATGCGACGACTTTACCGCAAATGTGAAAGTCCCTTCGCAAATGCGAAGATGCCCTGAACTCCCCAGTCATCGCAAATGTGACGAGTTTGTCGTAAAAGCGAGTTCACAAATGAGAACTTTTGTCGCAAATGTGAGAATAGCAGACTTCTGGGTTCACAATTGCAAACCCTGGTCGCAATTGCGATACCTGCAACCTGTAAATTCATAACTTAGACGCATTTCAACCATTTTTCACACTCTCTCAAAATCAAAACACTCTTGGGCGATTTTTCATAGACAGCTTCTCTTCTTAATCGATTGTAAGTCATTTTTAACTCGTTTTCTTCCATCTTTAACATCTTTTCACATGATTTCACTTCAAAATCAAATGTTTTCATAGGGGAAATTGGGTGTTTTTGGTAGAACCTAGGTTTTTCAAATTTTGGGGATTTGGATCTCGATTTGAGATCCGATTTCAAAATAAATTATATATTTGGGTTCGTGGGGGAATGGGTAATCGGGTTTTGGTTTGAACCTCGGGTTTTGACCATGTGGGCCCGGGGCAATTTTTGACTTTTTGGGGAAAACTTTAGAAAACTTATTTTCATGCATTAGAATTGATTCAATTAGCATGTGTTCATGTAATTAAGTAACTTATGGCTAGATACGAGCGAATTGGTGGTGGAATCAAGGGGTAAAGCGATAGTTGAGACTTGAATTGTGTTCGTGGCATCAAGGTAAGTGTTTGGTCTAACCTTAGCTTGACGGATTAGGAGTCAGGTCCTATTTGTTATGTGATATTTGTTGAGTACGACGTATAGGCACGGTGACGAGTACCTATGCGTTGGTATCAAGCATGCCCGTGAGTCTTGTATTATGATTATTATGACTCTGTTTGTATTATTCATGCCTTTTGTGATGATTTCTATTGTTGAGTAAAGTTTGTGGAGGAAATAGTGGTATTTGAGTATCGAAGAGCGTTGGCTTAAGTTGTATAATGAATTGTGGACGTATAATTGGCATTTGAACTTTATAGAGCATTGGCTCAAGTTGTGAAGTGAGTTCTGAAGTAAAAGTGAAAAAGAAAAGAGAATTATTATATTGTTTCCCTTGTCGGGATTTGATTGTTGAACTATTGTTCCTTTACCGGGATTTTATTTCAATATTACTTATTTCTTTGCCTTATTTCTTGTGATTGTTGTTTGGGTGAGGAAGAGTATTAAAGCACGAAGGGTGATGCCGTGTATTGTTTTGGTAAGAGAGTATTAAAGCATGAAGGGTGATGCCGTGTATGATTTTGTGAGGAAGAGTATAAAGCACGAAGGGTGATGTCGTGCCGCAGGATGTACAATTCCGTGCCAATTATATTGATTATATGGTGAGTACGAGAGCAAAAGCACGAAGGGTGATGCCGTGTAATTTATATTGATTCTTTTGGTAAGGACGAGAGTAAAAGCATGAAGGGTGATGTCGTGCACTTGTTTGATTCCTGGTTCTTGATGATAATTGAGATATCATGTTCCTTGTATTTACTCGATGTATTTCTATTCTTAATTGATGTTTCCCCGCATCATGTTTCCCCCTCCCATACTTAACTGTACATTACTGTTCTTCTTTTCCGCTGTATATGATTTAACTGCACAGGTTTATTCGGTAGTCTGGACCTAGCCTCGTCACTATTTCGCCGAGGTTAGGCTAGGCACTTACCAGCACATGGGGTCGGTTGTGCTGATACTACACGCTGCACTGTATGCAGATCCTGGAGCAACAACTTTTGGACCTTAGCTTGGGTGGCTACCTTCAGTCCATACGGAGACTAAGGTAGTCCTGCAGGCGTCCGTAGGCCCTGGCGTCTCCCTCTATCCCTTCATCCTGTTTCATTTACGTATTTTAGAAATAGTGGATTAATTATCTTTCATACTTTATATGTAGTATTCTTAGACCGTCTGTGAAGCTGTGACACCAGCTCTGGGTAGTCTTTGTTTAGAAGTTGTATTGGATATATTTAAATATTTTTATTATTTCTTCCGCCTATTTAAATTTTGCTGTCTATAAGCTATTATTTCATAATTGTTAAAGGATTAAAATGGGAAAGAGGTAATTTGTTCAAACAGTTGTTTTGCCTAGCTTTCATTAATAGGCGCCATCATGACTCCCAAAAGTGGGAAATCTGGGTTGTGACAAGTTGGTATCAGAGCTCTAGGTTACATAGGTCTCGCAATTCACAGACAAGCTTAGTAGAGTCTGAGGGATCGGTGCAGAGACGTTTGTATTTATCCCCCAAAGGCTACAGAGTTAGGAAAAATTTCACATTTATTCTTTCTTGTCGTGCGGTTTTATTTCTCAATGCTAATTGAAATTCTACTATGTTCTTTAGCAGATGGCGAGAACACACGCTTCCTCATCCACCAATTAGCAACCCGAGCCCCCAACAGCAGCTCCCATGAGGGGCAGAGGGCAAGGCCGAGGCCGTGCTAGAGGCCGAGGTAGGGGCAGAGTTTAGCCCAGAGCAACAGCACCAGCGGCGGAGCCTCAAGTTGAGTTTGATGATGAGGTTCCGGCCCAGGCAGTTCCGGTGGGTCCAGCTCAGGTACCAGAGGGGTTCATTGCTACCCCAGTACCCCAGGATGCTCTGGTCCATCTAGTGGGACTTATGGAGAGTGTCACCCGGATAGACTTAATTCCTGTAGCACCAGCCGTCTCTTAGGCTGGAGGAGGACCCTAGACTCCTGCTACTCGCACTCCGGAGCAGGTGGCTCCCTAGTTTTAGACTCCAACCGCTCAACCAGTAGGAGTAGTTTAGCCGGATGTGGTAGCTCAGACCGGTGATGGAGCAGCTATGTCTGTCGATGCTTTGTGGAGGTTGGACAGGTTCACCAAGCTTTTCACTACTACTTTCAGCGGCACATCTTCTAAGGATCCCCAGGATTATCTAGATAGCTGTCATGAGGTTCTCAAGAACATGGGGATAGTGGAGACCAATGGGGTTGACTTTGCTACTTTCCGTTTGTCTGGATCCGCCAAGACTTGGTGGATATATTATTGTTTGTAGATCATCCTGATCGCCAGCTTTGACTAGGGAGCAGTTTACTCAGCTATTTCTGGAGAAGTTTCTCCCTATCACTCAGTGAGAGATCTATTGGAGGCAGTTTGAGCGTCTCTAGCAGGATTCTATGACTGTTACTCAGTACGAGACCAGATTCATAGACTTGGCCCGTCATGCTCTTATCATACTCCCCACCGAGAGAGAGAGGGTGGGGAGGTTCATTGAGGAATTTATCCAGCCTATTCGACTTCAGATGGCCAAGGAGATGGGGAGTGAGATTTCTTTTCAGGAGGCGGCCAATGTAGCTAGGAGAGTTAAGATAGTTCTATCACAGAGTGGTGGTCAGGGGTTTGACAAGAGGACTCGTCATTCAGGCAGATTCAGTGGTACCTCGTTTGGAGGCAGGGATTCGTATGGTAGAGGCCATCCTCCTAGGCCTTTTCAATCAGCACTTCAGGTTTCTCACGGTGCTTCAGGTGGCCATGGTTCTCATATGCAGTATTCTGATCAGCAGTTCTACAATGCACCGCCAGCTCTTATCAGTGCACGGCCGCTCCAGAGTTTTCGGGATGGTCATTAAGGTCATTAGGGTCAGCAGTCTTAGCAGTTGAGGGCTTGTTATACTTGTGGTGATATGGGTCACATTGCTAGGTTTTGCCCTCGAGCATCGAGCAACTCTCAACATCAGGGTTCCCGTGCCATGGTTCAGGCACCGAGTGTTCCATAGCCCGCCCAGCCAGCTAGAGGTAGAGGTGCTAGAAGTGGAGGTAGAGGTATTAGAGGTAAAGTCCAGGCCGCTAAAGGTAGGGGCCAGCCAGCAGCATGTCATCCCAAATATGTAGCTCAGGGTGGTGGGGCCTAGCCCCGATGTTATGCTCTTCCAGCCATGCCCGAGGCTGATACTTCCAATGCAGTTATCATAGGTACTGTTCTGGTTTGTATTAGAGATGCTTCGGTTTTATTTGATCCAGGATCTACATACTCCTATGTATCATCTTATTTTGCACCGTATATGGTTATGCCTAGTGATTCCTTGAGTGCTCATGTATATGTGTCTACACCGGTGGGTGATTCTATCATGGTAGATCGAGTCCATCATTCATGTATGGTTGTGATTGGAGGTCTTGAGACTCGTGTAGATTTGTTACTTCTGGACATGGTTGATTTTGATGTCATATTGGGATGGACTGGTTATCACCATACCACACTATCTTGGATTGTCATGCCAAGACTGTGGCCTTAGCCTTGCCGGGTTTACCTCATTTAGAGTGGAGAGAGACTCCTGGTCATTCTACCCGTAGTGTTATCTCATATATGAAGGCTCGGCGTATGGTCGAGAAGGGGTGTTTGGCCTATTTGGCATATGTTCGTGATTCTAGTGCTGAGGTTCCTTCTATTGATTTTGTGCTTGTTATTCGTGAGTTTCCTGAGGTATTTCCTTCAGACCTGTCGGGTATGCCACTTGACAGGGATATTGACTTCTGCATTAATTTGGCTCTGGGCACTCAGCTCATTTCTATTTCGCAGTATCGTATGGCCCCGCCTGAGTTGAAAGAGTTGAAAGAGCAGTTGCAAGACTTGCTTGAAAAAGGTTTCATTAAACCTAGTGTTTCGCCTTGGGGTGTGCCAGTATTGTTTGTTAAGAAGAAGGACGGATCGATGAGAATGTGTATAGATTAACGGTAGTTGAACAAGGTTACAATCTAGAATAAGTAACCATTGTTGAAGATTGATGATTTGTTTGATCAGCTTCAGGGTCCCAAGGTATTTTCAAAGATTGACTTGAGATATGGCTACCATTAGTTGAGGATTAGGGCATCTGATGTCCCTAAGACAGTTTTCCGCACTCGGTACGGGCATTATGAGTTCTTGGTGATGTCATTCGGGTTGACAAATGCCCCAGCAGCTTTTATGGATTTGATGAACTGAGTGTTCAGGCCTTACTTGAATTCGTTCGTGATAGTCTTCATTGATGATATTTTTATCTATTCCCGCAGCCGGGAGGAGCATGAGCAACATCTGAAAGTGGTTCTTCAGACTTTAAGAGATAGTCAGTTGTATGCGAAGTTTTCGAAGTGTAAGTTATAGTTGAGTTCGGTTGCATTCTTGGGTCATGTTGTGTCAGCAGATGGTATTCAAGTAGATCCGAAAAAGATTGAGGCAGTCAAGAACTGGCCTAGACCAGCATCATCTACAGAGATCCGGAGCTTCTTGGGTATGGCAGGCTATTATCGTCGCTTTGTGGAGGGTTTTTCATCTATTGCAGCCCCGATGACTAGGTTGACCCAGAAGGGTGCCCAGTTCAGGTAGTCGGACGAGTGTGAGGCGAACTTTTAGAATCTCAAGACATCTTTGACTATGGCGCCAGTGTTGGTTTTTCCCACAGGTTCAGGGCCTTAACAGTTTATTGTGATGCATCTCGTATTATACTTGGTGCGGTGTTGATACAGGATAGCAAGGTCATTGCTTATGTTTCGCGTCAGTCGAAGATTCATGAGAAGAATTATCAAGTTCATGATTTGGAGTTAGCAGCCATTGTTCATGCATTGAAGATTTGGAGGCATTATCGATATGGAGTGTCATGTGAGGTGTTCATGGATCACAAGAGTCTGCAGTATTTGTTCAAGCAGAAAGAGCTAAATTTGAGGCAGAGAAGATGGTTGGAGCTATTAAAGGACTATGATATCACGAAAGGCCAATGTGGTGGCAGATGCTTTGAGTAGGAAGTCAGCCAGTATAGGTAGTCTTGCTTATATTCTGGTCGGTGAGAGACTGCTTGCTTTGGATGTTCAGGATTTGGGCAATTAGTTCGTGAGGTTGGATGCTTATGAGGCCAGCCGTGTGTTAGCTTGCACAATCGCTCGTTCTTCATTGGAGCATATCCGAGATCGGCAGTATGATGATCCTCATTTGTGTGTACTTAGAGACATGGTGCAGCACGGAAGTGCCAAGCAGGTTACTTTAGGAGATGATGGAGTTTTGAGATTGCAGGGTCGAGTTTGTGTGCCTAATGTGAATGGACTCCGAGAGTTGATTTTAGAGGAAACCCATAGTTCCCGGTACTTTATTCTTTCGGGCGCCGCTAAGATGTATCAGGATTTGTGACAACGTTATTGGTGAAGGAGAATGAAGAAGGATATTGTTGCATATATGGTTCGATGTTTGAACTATCAGCAGGTTAATTACGAGCATTAGAGGCCCGGTGGTTTGTTCTAGAAGATTGAGATTCCTGAGTGAAAGTGGGAGCGTATCACTATGGACTTCGTTGTTGGACTCCCACGGACTCAGAGGAAGTTCGATGCAGTGTGGATTATTGTTGATAGGTTGACCAAGTCAGCACATTTTATTCCTGTGGCAATCTCCTATTCTTCCGAGAGCTAGTATAGATTTATATTCGGGAGATTGTTCGTCTTCATGGTGTGCCCGTGTCTATCCTTTCGGACCGAGGTATGCAGTTTACCTCACATTTCTAGAGATCAGTTCAACGAGAATTGGGCATACGTGTTGAGTTGAGCATAGCATTTCATCCTCAGACGGACGGGCAGTCCGAGCGGACCATTCAGATTTTGGAGGATATGCTCAGAGCTTGTGTCATTGACTTTGGAGGCTCGTAGGATCAGTTTTTGCCTTTAGCAGAGTTTGCCTACAACAACAGCTACCAGTCGAGTATCCAGATGGCTCCTTATGAGGCTTTGTATGGTAGGCGGTATTGGTCGCCTGTTGGATGGTTTGAGCCGGGAGAGGCTCGGTTGTTGGGTACTGATCTAGTACAGGATGCCATAGACAAGGTTAGGATCATTCAGGATAGGCTTCGTACAGCTTAGTCCAGGCAAAAGAGTTATGTTGACCGTAAGGTTCGAGATTTGGCATTCATGGTCGATGAGCGGGTATTGCTTCGAGTGTCGCCTATGAAGGGCGTGATGAGATTTGGGAAGAAAGGCAGCTTAGCCTTAGGTTCATTGGCCTGTTTGAGATTCTTGATCAAGTGGGAGATGTGGCTTACACACTTGCGTTGCTGCCGAGCTTATCAGTCGTGCATCCAGTGTTTCATGTGTCCATGTATCGGAAGTATCACGGCGATCCATCCCACGTTTTAGATTTCAACATTGTCCAGTTGGACAAGGACTTGTCCTATGAGGAGGAGCCGGTAGCTATTCTAGGCCGGTAGGTTCGTCAGTGAGATTGAAGAGTTTTCCTTCTGTCCGTGTTTAGTGGAGAGGTCAGCCTGCTGAGGCACCGACCTGGGAGTCCAAGTCCTATATGCGGAGCCATTATCCCCATCTATTCCCCGACTAAGGTACTTTCTTATTATGTCCGTTCGAGGACGAATGGATGTATTAGAGGTGGAGAATGTGATGACCTTTTGGGTCATTACTTGTTTTAGAAATAAATTCCATATTTCGAAGCCTTAAAAAACTCTTTCTGACTCACCTTGATTTGTGTGCGCAGTCCGGGTGCATAGCCGGAAAGCCATTATGTGAAAATCTGTGAAAAATGATAAATTTTGCCTTTAAATAAATTTAAGTTGACTTCGGTCAACATTTTGGGTAAACGAATCCGGACCCATGATTTGACGGTCCCGGAGGATCCGTAGGAAAATATAGGACTTGGGCGTATGCCCGGAAACGAATTATGAGGTCCCAAGCCCGAGAAATGAATTTTTAAAGAAAAATATTTTCTGGAATATTTATGAGTTTTTGGAAATGAAATGTGTTTGAAATTTGATGGTATCGGGCTCGTATTCTAGTTCCGGAGCCCGGTACAGGTCTTATATGTGATTTAAATTGAGTTTGTGAAAATTGGTAAGAAACGAACTTGAAATGACGTGAATCGGACCTTATTTTGAGAAAATTGAAAAATTTGATGTTCTTAAGTAACTTCATGATTTTGATGCTAAATTCATAGTTGTTGATGTTATTTTCGTGATTTGAATGCATGAGAAAGTTTGTATGATGTTTTTAGGTTGGTGTGCATGTTTGATTTGGAGCCCCGAGGGCTCGGGTGAGTTTTGGATAGGCCACGTAGTGGAATTTTAACTTAGGAAATTGCAGGTTTTTCAGCTGGTATGATCAGGTTTGCAGGCTTCGCAATGGCGCACAAATGTGAAGAGGACTTGTGCTGCCTTGGGTCGCAAATGCGACGACTTTACCGCAAAAGCAACTTCACAAATGCGAAAGTCCCTTCGCAAATGCGAAGATGCCCTGAACTCCCCAGTCGTCGAAAATATGACGAGTTTGTCGCAAAAGCGAGTTCGCAAATGCAAGAATAACAGACTTCTGGGTTCGCAATTGCAAACCCTGGTCGCAATTGCGATACCTGCAACCTGTAAATTCGTAACTTAGACGTATTTCAACCATTTTTCACACTCTCTCAAAACCAAAACACTTTTGGGCGATTTTTCAAAGACAACTTCTCTTCCTAATTGATTGTAAGTCATTTCTAACTCGTTTTCTTCAATCTTTAACATCTTTTTACATGATTTCAACTCAAAATCAAAGGTTTTCATAGGGGAAATTGGGTGTTTTGGGTAGAACCTAGGTTTTTCAAATTTTGGGGATTTGGATCTTGATTTGAGGTCTGATTTCAAAATAAATTATATATTTGGGTTCGTGGGGAATGGGTAATCATGTTTTGGTTCGAACCTCGGGTTTTGACCATGTGGGACCGGGGCAATTTTTTGACTTTTTGGGGAAAATTTTAGAAAACTTATTTCCATGCATTAGAATTGATTCAATTAGCATTTATTGATGTAATTAAGTAACTTGTGGCTAGATACGAGCGAATTGGTAGTGGAATCAAGGGGTAAAACGATAGCTGAGACTTGAATTGTGTTTGTGGCATCGAGGTAAGTGTTTGGTCTAACCTTAGCTTGAGGGATTAGGAGTCGGGTCCTATTTGTTATGTGATATTTGTTGAGTACGACGTATAGGCATGGTGACGAGTACCTATGCGTTGGTGTCAAGCATGCCTGTGAGTCTTGTATTATGATTATTGTCACACCTCTTTTTTCCGCCCCCACGAGGGGTGAAGGAGTTTTCCCAATTAAAGGACAATCGAAACGGGATTTTATTATTTATTTCAGAGTCGCCACTTGGGAGATCTAGGGTGTCCCAAGTCACCAATTTAATCCCGAATCGAGGAAAAGAATGACTCTGTATTACAGTCCGCAAACCAGAAATCCGGATAAGGAATTCTGTTAACCCGGGAGAAGGTGTTAGGCATTCCCCAGTTCTGTGGTTCTAGCACGGTCGCTCAACTGTCATATTCGGCTTGTTTATCTGATTTTATACAATTATGCGCTCATGTGCAAGTTTTAACTCTTTACCGCTTTTATTATTATATTTTAAAAGAATGTGAACATCGTTTAAAAACATGTCTTTGGATTGCGTCACATGAAATGCACCCGCAATCCGGAACACATTTTTATTCAATGTTTTGGGATTTGGATTTGGGTCGCATGAAATGCGCACCCGAGTTTAAGAAGGTAAGATTAATTAAATCGCGCCTAAAGAGTCTAACGCGTTATTGTCTTTGGGGAAGGCAGTGAAATTCACTAAACAGTCCATCCCAAATTCTAAGTATTTATTATGACCAATTATTGAGGGCCCCGCAACTTGCATTTTTATTTGATGAGGCTCGGCTCGTTTTATTCAAAAAGTCATCCTATAGTGGCTATGTTTTCTATTGAGTTTGTCTCTAATAATGAAAGAAGAAGAACATTCCAACTTTATTTACATGCTTACAAGTTAGTTATTAGTCGGGTTCCGAATATGATTTGCAAAATCTGAACATGAACGCGTATATGGGCAGTCATTTAGATATTACGGGCCCAGGCCCAATGTGCATAACGTGATACTTGGCATGGGCCACCCTTATTCCAATTGGGCCTATTCAACTTGTTTGATATGCGCTTAACATTCATAAAGGGAAGGCTAACATGCAATGTACAGCTTACCTTAATCAAACCATATTCTTACCAACTAAAAAAACTGTCATTTGTTTAAAGAAGTAACTATTGGATACCTAACATGCTTCTTGACAACAATGATGAACTTAACAGAACATTGCTACTGCAACATTAATCCTTTTTTATTATAAGCAAAAAATAGAGTTTTCCAACTAAATGACATGTATAAAAGTGCAGTTACACCACAGCTAATTTCATGGTTCTAGTAGAGAAAGTACACTATCATACATACAATTAATGTTCAATATATTTCTAAAATGAACTCAAAATAACTTCAACTCTTTGTATTCATGCTTCAAATTTCAGCCTACATTGACCAATGTATCCGTTGTGTACCTGGTATAGGAAAAGCAAAAGAAGAAGAGGAATGATCAGCAGAGCAGTATGCAACAACACAGCAACACAGGTAGTCGACAGCCCCAAACCAGTAACAGCAACAGAGACAACCCAATAACAGACCGAAACTCAGTAGCAACTCAAGAGAAACCCAACAGTAACTTCAGAAAACCAAACAGCAACAACCCAAAGAAACCAATAATAATAACCAGTAGGAGACAGCAAATTCAGTCCTAGCGACAGATTCTTAAAACCAAAACAGAAACCCAGGAGTAGCCAAATGGAACAGTACTCCCAATAGAAAACTGGAGACTACCAAACTGAAAATCCAGCAGCACCAACAGAACACAGACAGGTGCAAGAAGCAGTGATTTCTTATTTTTATTAAACACTCAAAGGCAAAGACAAGTTGAAGCTCTTTGATGTAAAGCTTAACCTAGAATGAGGATCAAACAGCCTTAACACTCTTGTTCTTTTCTTTTTAAATTCTGAAGTTTTAGTCTTTAACCTTAATATCTGATTTTTCTAACCTCTTCCCCTTTGATGTCTACCCCCCTCCTATTGTTCTGAACGAGCTTATTTATAAGCCAAAAGGGCAAGCACCAGCTGCCTCTTCAAACTTTGCCCATACCTCCTTAAACTAATCCCCAATGTACATCCTCCTGACAGCCCCCTAGCATGTGTTTTCTATCCAAAGGTATGGGCAGTCTATAATATTCAATTACCCCCCATGCTATCAAGTTTTGTTCCCCACTATTTTATTAGTTTAATCCTATTTTAGTACCCTACTGTCAGCCCAACTTAAACTAAACATTTCTGGTCTTTTCAAACCCCCAAACGGCCCCTGTTAACCCCTGATTATTACTGTTTTACCATACTACAACAGCACGAAATTTCGAACTTCTGAAAGTTCAAATTCAAGCTGCCCTAAACTGAGTTCTAGCTATTGCATTGCAGCTACAAACCATTCACAGATAATGTCAATCAACCAGCTAAACGACAATGATTCGATCAATCGCATGAAGTTATTAGAATCAGAATATTTAAACATTCAGTCATGTACCACTAATCGATGACATTTATCTAATCGACTATACTAATTATAACATAGAACGATCAATCGATTAAACAAACAATACGAACAGGGTCCCAAATGGCTTCAGACAACTTTGCACAAAACAGGGAATCTACATGAATTATCTGTTCGACGATATTAATCAAATCGAATATATATCTCATCATACGTATTTAACAAATAAGCAGAAGAATAATCGACCAAACAAAAAGGTCTTACGAAGATGGAGGGAATTGAAAGAACATATCAGAAATACCAAACAAACTAATTAACCATGCTGACAAACTCAAACAACACTAAAACAAAAATAGAAAAGAAAAAGGGAACTCACTCTGGAAGCTCAACAACAAACGACCCCAGCTTTGACTGGATTTGCCCATTTTGAGGTCGAACAGACTTTAATCGAGGTGTTCTCAACCGAGAACACTTCGATTAAGGTCTATTAGACCCCAACCCTCTGTTAAACTTGCCGGATTCCAAGGTTCTTGTGTTCTAGGGTTCAAACTAGTCCGATTTGGGGCTTGAGGATTTGTGGGTAGATTCGGACCAAACCAAGCTTGGTTTGGTCACGAGTGAGGGCAGGGTAATGGCTGGTATGAATCCGGGGTTGGTTGGTGTAGATCGGGGTTTTGCTCGAACCTTCAAACGAAGATTCGAGACGATGGGGAATGATTCGAACCCAACGGTTTGCAGATCCGTGTTTAGGGTGGTTGGGTGCATCAGGGGTGTTACTTTGGTGGTCACCGGCATCGTTGCCGCCGGGTTCATGGTGAGAGTGTATGGGGGTGGCTAGGGTTTGGAACGGGGGTTTGGGTTTGTCTCTTGAGAGAGACGATGGAAAAGGGGGGGTGTTCGGGTAGGGGCGTGGGGTGTGATGAGGGGCTTATATACGGAGGGGGAAAATGGATCCTGGCCATTGGATCAGGTAAAATCGAGGGCAAGGATCCCCTCACTTAAAGGGAACGGTGTCGTTCCACTTAAAAGGAAGTCGGGCTGGTCCGGGGTAAAATGGGTCGGGCATATGGGGATGGCTTGAGGCCGTTGGATGGGATTGGGCTAACGGTTGAGATCAGATGGCCCTATACGGCGTCGTTTGGGTAAGTGAATGGCCTGATCTGGACCGTTCATTTGAATCAATCAATGGCTCAGAATAGGGATGCTAATACGGCATCGTTTGGGGGCGTGCCTGGGAAGCCTGGGTTTGGACTGGGTTGTGGTAATTGGTTTGGGCCTGATTTTTCATTTAAATTTTGGCCCAAATCCGGTATTTTCCTTCTTATAATTAAACCAAAAATTCCTAAAACCTAAAATTAAACTACACAAATATTAATTAACACCTAACAACAATTATCGCATGAATTAAAACATTCAATAAAATTACCATGACAATAAATGGAATAAAAATGCATATTTTTGTGATTTTCGCTTTTAGAAACCAAATAACGGTTAATTAATTCCTAGATG
Organism: Nicotiana sylvestris; assembly: GCF_000393655.2. NCBI lineage: Eukaryota > Viridiplantae > Streptophyta > Magnoliopsida > Solanales > Solanaceae > Nicotiana > Nicotiana sylvestris. The sequence goes on along the minus strand of NC_091064.1, from coordinate 198,319,915 downwards.
TACCCTTTTTCCTAAATGCATGCAACATATATATTTTTGTATTTCTTAACTATAGCAAGGCGAGCATTTACGGACAAAACAATTATCAAAATGTCACACAAATCCTCAGAATTGTACCCGAAGGTAACTTGTTTTATTTCTTTTCCGATTTTTTTTGGAGTAGTTTTCGTGAAGCAAAAATCACGTGCTCACAATTATTATGACTCCATTTGTATTTTCATGCCTTTTGTGATAATTTCTATTGTTGAGTAAAGTTTGTGGAGGAAATAGTGGTATTTGAGTATCGAAGAGTGTTGGCTCAAGTTGTATAATGAATTGTGCAAGTATAATTGGCATTTGAACTTTATAGAGCATTGACTCAAGTTGTGAAGTGAGTTGTGAAGTAAAAGTGAAAAAGAAAAGAGAATTATTATATTGTCTCCCTTGCCGGGATGCTGTTGTTTTAATGTTATCTCTCTCGCTGGGATGTTGATGCTTTTGATATTGTTCCCTTGCCGGGATTTAATTGTTGAACTATTGTTCCCTTGCCGGGATTTTATTTCAATCTTACTTATTTCCTTGCCTTATTGCTTGTGAATGTTGTTTGGGTGAGGAAGAGTGTTAAAGCACGAAGGGTGATCTCGTGTATTGTTTTGGTGAGAGAGTGTTAAAGCACGAAGGGTGATGTCGTGTATGATTTTGTGAGGAAGAGTATAAAGCACGAAAGGTGATGTCATGCCGCACGATGTACAATTCTGTGTCGATTATATTGATTATATGGTGAGTACGAGAGCAAAAGCATGAAGGGTGATGCCGTGTAATTTATATTGATTCTTTTGGTGAGGACGAGAGTAAAAGCACGAAGGGTGATGCCGTGCACTTGTTTGATTCCTGATTCTTGCTGATAATTGAGATATCATGTTCCTTGTATTTACTCGGTGTATTTCTATTCTTAATTGATGTTTCCCCGCAGCATGTTTCCCTCTCCCATACTTAACTGTACATTACTGTTCTTCTTTTCCGCTGTATATGATTTAACTGCACAGGTTTATTTGGAGTCTGGACCTAGCCTCGTCACTACTTCGCCGAGGTTAGGCTAGGCACTTACCAGCACATGGGGTCAGTTGTTTTGATACTATACACTACACTGTGTGCAGATCCCGAAGCAGCATCTTTTGGACCTTAGCTTGGGTGGCTGCCTTTAGTCCATACGGAGATCCAAGGTAGTCATGCAGGCGTCCGCAGACCCTGGCGTCTCCCTCTATCCCTTCATCCTATTTCATTTACGTATTTCAGAAACAATATATAGTATTCCTAGACCGTCTGTGAAGCTGTAACACCAGTTATGGGTAGTCTTTATTTAAGAAGTTGAATAGGATATATTTAAATAGTTTTATTGTTTCTTCTGCCTGTTTAAATTCCGCTATCTATAAGCTATTGTTTCATAATTGTTAAAGGATTAAAATAGGAAAGAGGTAATTTGTTCAAACAGTTGGCTTGCCTAGCTTTCATTAGTAGACGCCATCACGACTCCCAATGGTGAAAAATTTGGGTCGTGACAAAAAGATAGATCTCTTATGTCTTATATGTAAAAATAAATCTTTCATATGTAAAAGAAGAAGAAAAAGAAGAAGAAGAAGAAGACGAAGAAGAAGAAGAAGATGTAGGATCATAAAACTAAAAACAAATTTGTAAAGAGCCATAAAATCAATTGACCCACACGTACTATTGACCCACACACACCAAGAACGAGGAATAAAATCAAGTAAATAATAGATGAATTAGATGATTAAGGTCGAAAATTACAAGACGTTAACTAAATTCTTAACTACTCCTTTAACTTAGCTAACCATTTTGTAACTCACCAATAAATTCTAATTCTAGGATAGAAGAAATTGAAGAATTGGAAAAATAAGGTACAATATTGATGTATAAATACAAAGAGGAAAGGGATCTAGGGTAAAAACAGAAAGGCCAAGTGGCACTTTACTATTGACTACTCTATAACTAATTTATTCTTTACAACTGAATACTAGATAAATACAAAGAATAAATAATTATAATTATAGGATGTAATGTTGGGGTGGCAAACGGGCGAGTCGGGTCGGATATGGGACGGATAAAAAACGGGTAATGAAAAAACGGATAAATTATCCGACTCGACCATATTTAATACGGATAAAAAATGGGTTAACTGACGTATAATATGGGTAACCATATTATCCATGGCTTCATAAATATGATCACTTTTAGGAGAATTCCTGCTCTCCCTAACTTGAGGAACCCCAATTTTGAGGTTTTACAAAATATAAAATTTAAACTCATTAGTTATCCATTGGTTATCCATTTTCTAAATGGATAATATGGTTGTTACCCATATTTGACTCGTTTTTAAAAAGTTCATTATCCAACCTAATTTTTAGAGAATAATATATATGGTTAACTGTTTTTTTAATCATTTTGTCACTCCTAATGTAACGTATCCTGGTCTTCTAAAAAAGTAGGCCTTCCAGTTGCGTCCAATAATGAGCCCAATATAATGGGCCCAATAGAAAATAGACCCAAGTCTTCTTTACAGATCAAAAGAGAACTGGTCAAATAAGAGACAACATTTTCGGACAAACTAAACCTTAGCCTCTCAAACATCAAACTAATTCCTCTCTATCTCTCTCAGAAATTAGGGTAACACCAACAGAAATAAAGTTTGTATTCGCCAACTACTGTACGGGGCATTACAATTTGGTATTGGTGGGAAAAAGGGGGAGCAAAATAAAAATCAATTTAATATCTACAGCTAAACAAAAGAGCAACTAATAGTTTGTTCTTCTAATTTAAAAAGAAAATGTCATAAGGCCTTTGGACCTTTGGGCCTGAATTCACGTTTCATCTAATCAAAACAGGAGTTCTATAGCTTTGTCCTAGAAATGCATAGAAATGGCGTGTGATAGGCACTTTTTCTTATGATATTTAGTTTTTATCGAGTATTTTTAATACTGAACAAAAATAGCTATTACTTTATTAAAACTAATATGAAAAGATATGTTTACCCTTTCTTTACGAGTGTTGTGTAAATATTAAGGACATGATGTTCTTAGCATTAACACCCGCACATGAAGTTAAGGACGTCATGTGCGCATATGAAGTTAAGGACGCGATATCCTAAAGTTTAACAACAGAAAATGCAAATATATGATACTTTGTCCTTAATATTTACACAACATTCATGAAGTTAAAGACACCATGTCCTTAATATTTACACAACACTCATAAAGTTAAGGACATTATGTCCTTAACATTTACACTGCACACATGAATCTAAGGACACCATGTCCTCAACATTTACATTGCGCATATGAAGTTAAGGATACGAGGTCCTAAAGTTTAACAACAGAAGGTGCAAATACAAGTTAAGGATATTATGTCCTTAACATTTACACTACACACATGAAGTTAAGGATGACATGTCTTTAACATTTACACTGCACATATGAAGTTAAGGACATGATGTTCTAAAGTTTAACAACGGAAGGTGCAAATAGAGGATATTTTATTCTTAATATTTACACAACATTCATAAAGTTAAGGACACCATGTCCTTAATGTTTACACAACACTCATGTCTAGCACAATGATATTTTCGTTCGGGTGGGTAAAAAATTATTAAGCACTGGCTAAAGAGTAAATACATTTTAAACAGTAGTTAAAAAGTAAAGACATCTTTAATTAGTGACTAACTGTGCACTCCCCCTAGAAATGCTTGCTTAAAATAGCAAGCCCATAGGGTTGGCCAGCAATATTAATATTAATAAAAATTCTTTTGCAATACAACAAGTTCAAGTTTCAGACTATTCAATGTAGTCTCATAAATAGGGTCCGAGGAGAACGCAAATAAAAAAATTATTTTTGATATAGGTTTATTGGCAAAGAAAACTTATATGCAAGATTATGAGAGAGTTCATGAGTATTAAAGTTTCTCAATCGTGAACCTTTAAATATAGGATATGATTTTTCTCCGCTTCTTTTTTTTTCCTTTTTCCTTTTCCTTATTCACGAGTTTATTTTCCACTTCAACCCAAATAACTTAAATAACAAAATAACAACAAGTTTCATACATTATTAGAAGACAACAATTTGGGGGCTGTTTTAGCTAGTGGCTTATCATATTTAGCATTTCCTCTTCAAACTTCAATTATTCTGATAATCTGATCTCCGAAAGCGAAAAGAGATTTTGAAAAGGCAACTTTAAATAACTCTTTACGTATCATTTTATATGATAATTAGTCATTGACTGAACACATAACTTGAAAAATTAGAAGAAAAAAACTAGCTTTCAAAATGTAAGTCAAATATATATAAAAAATATTATAGAAATCTTAAAATTAAATAATTCCTTAAAAAATAAGGTGTCTATGTTTTTTGGACAGGCTAATAAAAGTTATGTCACATCATTTATATTTTTCAATAGCTAACAGAGAGTATCATTTCGTTCAATTTCATTCCCACCTCTTTCTTATCTCTTTGGATATATAGATAAATACAAAAATCGAGTAACATCAAAAGAAAGAAAATATATACCGTTTTAATGTATGTGAACTCATTTGACTGGGAACGAAATAAAAGAAAGAAAACTTTTAAATTTGTAGTATAAAATAAAGCACATTTATTTTGTATGGTTATAAATCATTGCATAAAGGTAAATTATTTTCAAATAAAGAAATAAGTTATTCTTTTTGATACGGACTGAAAAAATAAGTTCACATAAATTAAAATTAAGGAGTAATAATTATATTTTCACAAGAGAAAAAAGCAATAGTGATGGAACATGAATTTTTACAACACATATCCCTTTAGGAATGATAGAAAAAGAAAGGGGGTGATAGGGACAAGGATATGTGGGTCATGGAAAGTGAACTCTTGAAAATGAAATGTACAGCTTATTAACTATTTACGCAAAGCCTATCCAATTTGCACATTCATATAAGATGTGGAAACTTCATCTTTAATTTGGATATTCTATGTGTTATCTCTCTGTGTGCGTGGTTTTCAAATTTCTAATAAATTTCTTCTTTATTCTATCAAGTCACTTGAAATATATATATATACTGACAATATAAAAAAAATTATTCTATCAAATCTCTTGAAAAATGGTTGTATATAATTGTTTATATAAGTGAAGAGTAACCTAAAAAATAAGACAGAATAACATATTACTACAACTTACAACATAGAATATAATGATATTGTAAAAAAAATTATCAATATATATATATACACATGTTATTTTCAATAAGAAATATGAGATGTTGAAAGGGATTTGGCAGTACATGTATATGTTGATGATTATGGACTATTTTGTTTTTTCAAATGATTAGGGACCAATTAACATATGTGTAATTTGTGTCAAAATAGGCAGCTGACTCATCAGCTAATATTCTTTTGATAAGTATAGATAATCTTTGTGAAATGTCTTTTCGAGCTTTGAATAAATGAATCTGCCCCTAAATCGTGTGAAACGTATATCATCGCCGTTCTTAACCGAGATTCAGGTTAAGCTCCGTCTCGGAACCTTGTGGGGTTAGGAGTAAAGTATCCCGAGATTGACGCATCTCGTTGAGCGTGGAGAAGCATTAGGAACCCCAATTTTTTTTCTTCGGAATCGTTTCTTTTTCTGTCCCCGGAGGGTGAGTCAGGGCCTAAGATCTATGGAGGGCTTAGTTTGCGCAGTTGAATGGCGCTTGTTGAATACCTCTCGTAGGCCTGTTCCAGGGAATGCTCTTGTCTATTTCTAACTAGTGGTCTTTTTATCAATATGAGGTGATAGTAACACAGTATATAAGATTCGTGATTCAGGCAATCCAATCTTCCCTCCCTCTCTCCGCCCTATAACTGAAAAAAAAGGAATTAAATCAAATGGTTCTATTTCTCAATCTTTCTGACTTGCTCGTACGAAACCAAGGTCAAAAAAATTAAAAAAAAATCAATCATTCACAATCACTGACGAAGATTCCTCGAAAAGTTAAGGATTAGTAGTCCTTTTTTAAAACATCGATAAGGACTACTTGTATTTTCTTTGACGACTATAAGAGTTTGAAGTTAATTAAAGATGAAAAAATGGCTACTATTAATTCCGATAATTACTTTTTCGTAGCAAGTGTGATTTACATTTTCTTGTACATTCTTATATTATTAATTAGGTTTTAAGAAGTATTTTCTTTTCGTAAATAGTACTTTCTCCGTTTTAATTTATGTGAACTTATTTCTTTTTTAGTCCGTACCAAAAAGAATGACCTTTTTTCTTATTTGGAAACAAATTACCTTTACACAATGATTTATAGTCACACAAAATATATGTGTCTTATTTTACACCATAAGATCCAAAGCCTTTTCTCTTTTCTTAAACTCCATGCCCAGTCAAATGAGTTCACATAAATTGAAGCGGAGGGAGTATTCATTATCAAACAAATATATCAGATAGCATAAAAGAATATTTAATTTCTTCCACTGTTTTTTTTCAATTTTCTTTTCTAAACATGACATTTGATATTTCAGTTCACATAGTTAATTGTTCCTTTTTCTCGCAAAAAACCAATAAGATGTCGAACGTGTTATATTTTATTGAAAAGGATCAAAATTTTGGAAGAACAAATTTACAATTACAACCTTAATTCAATTACAGTTTAATGCACCCTCTACTTTTCATAGGTTTTACTCTTAACATAATATGATATTGTCTTTGGGCCAAGTTCGCAATGTTTTTCCCAAAAGGCCTCAAACTCTTAAGAGATCCTTACACCTTATATGTAGGCTCCCAATCTTTTTAGTTACCAATGAGAGACGACTTTATTCACACACCCAACAATCTCCTCCTCAAACTAAGTTTCACATGATACATTACCATGATTCACGGCTCTCTCCCTCGAACTAAGTTCCATGTGGCCCATTTCCATGATCCACGGGTCAAATTTCGTGAATCACTATGTGTCACCTATATTGTTAAAGTATTATGGGAACCGAAGGCCACAACAAGCTTCTTCTTATGTGCACGTCTCCAAGTTCGTAAGGTAAATCAAATCGAGCCTCGCACCATCACTCCGTTATTACCATACTCGTTCCATCGAACTTGGGCTCTGATGTTAGTTATTGGACTAAAACAACTCACGGATACATATGGAAAATTTTCCATAAAGTACTATCTTTTAGTAGTAATTAGCCATCTATAGATACCATTTGCTATATTACGGATTATAGATGCCTTTTATGTGGTTATTAGATGTATTTAAGCTATTGTATTCATGAATACAGTAGCAAAAATAGACATGAATCAGGGAAGTCCAGCTAATCAGTTGTTGTATTCGACTGTATTCATGGAATGAAACATGGGATTACAACTGGACAGATTATTGTATTCGACTGTATTCACGGCGTGAAATAGGGGATTACACTGTTTTTAAAATGGAAAGTGAATCAATTAACATAATAGACTCCTAATATAACTCAACAAACTCAATTATAACACACAAATTTTGTATTTTCAGTTATAAAAAAAATCTCAACCGAAAAATACACTAAAACATAGCAATCTTCATAGAAATTATATAATACATCTGAATACATAAATTATATTAATTAAAAAAACTTATGAATATATTCATGGCATATAGCGAGACAGTGAATACAATGAAATACATAGAATACAACGGGATACATTGAAATACAATGAGAAAAAAGACAGTGAATACAATGAAATACATGAAATACAACGAGATACATTGAATTACAATAAAAAAAGACAATGAATACAATGAAATACATGAAAATACATTGAAATATATTAACAGAAAATCCTACAACATCCATATCTCCAGGCTTACCATCTCTGGAGACACCTTTATCTCCACTAACAAACCGAAGTTGACAGAGATAAATATACTTGAGCAACTCCAAAACTCAAACATGGAGATTTAACCCTTCTAACAGATTTGGGATTCCAAGAATAAAGCCACTTCTGATCTAGGAAGGCCATAAAATAAAGTTCAAAGAGAATTTTGCCAAAAAGCTTATCGCATTATGTTCCCAAAAAATAATTAAGTGTGCAGTAAGTCTACCGGCGACTGCTGTTGTTGGTGAGAAACCAATCGGATTAAATGTTCCATAGATTTTAAACCGGCTAAAGCAGAGAGTGAACCTGCTCTGACGTGGGCTTTGCACAAATCCGGTGGAAGGAGAAGGAGATCGGAAATTTTAATGGGATGGGGGAAGAGAATGAGATGTATCAAAATAGAGAGAGAAAGAAAATAGTGTAACTGATTAGCATATTTAGTGGCTTACGGGTAGGAGGTAATCAAAATTAAATATTTTGTTATAAATCTTAAAAGGTATCTATAAAATATAATTTTTTTAAATGATATTTATTTAAAATAAATAAGGTGTTAACCTTTGCTATAGGAAATAAAAATTCCATACTTATGGTATGATATTGATCACTTTGAGTCTACATTATATTACAATTATAAATGCTCCAATATTTATCAATACAAATCTGGATTGGAGCCACGTTATCCTATGAAATTTTAAATGCTGAGATCTCTTTTCCTCTACCCTTCTCTCAAAACTCCTTTTTTCTTCCAGATGAAAGGTAAATACAGGATGTTCTATATTTTTGTAAAAATAGTGAGTTCTATATTTTTGTTCAAAGTTTTAGGATACGGGATCTAAGCCAGGCTACAACGTTGTCTGGAGTGTTTATAACTGGAGCATATCCGGACGGACCCATATCCTCCTTGCCTGTTTTTGGTGTTTTTTCTGATATTTAATAGTTTAAAAGATATTATTAAATGTGTATCAACTTTAGTTTTACCTACAAACCTAACCAAGTTAAAATAGAAAATAATTGTAATATAATGTAGAAATTCAGTAATATTCTTTAATTTTATCTTTTAGCAATTAGAAAACTTACGACTCTACGAAATCAAAACCATCACTGCCATCTAAATAGATAAATAAAGTTGAATTCCTCCTATATATTTTCTACTTGTTATTTTTTTTTTAAGAGATAGAAAACAAAAAAGAAAAAGAATTTTTTTCTTAAATGCAATGCTCCTATGAATGTCTTATCTTGTGACCAAATGATAAAGGGCACATGCTTAAATAACAAGAAATCATAAGTTGTCTAAATCAATTCTTATATATCCGTTGCATTATATCCTATATTTGAATTGTGGTCCTAATTATTTTCCTTATTAAGAGACCGCACTTGCACAATAATTTATTCGAAGGCACGTGACTTGTTAGTATTTGTGACAGCTAGGGGTGTACAAACCGAACCGAAAAATCGCATTAAATCGAAAAGTCAAATCAAATCGATTAAAAAATCCGATTAGATTTGGTTTGATTTGGTTTGGTATTGTGTAAAAAATCCTGAACAAAACCGACATATAAATATATAATTTTTATACATACTTTTAAGATTTTATATAGAATTTTCTTTAAAAATATCTAGAAATATTTGGATTCTCTTACGGAATATAATATTTAATAAAATATGAAGTTCTCCATATTTATTAACCTTAAATAATGGGTTGTATGATCACTTTCTTATCAAGTGTTACTCGAATGCATCATTCTCTTTGTTATTCCATATTCATATATCAAATCTATTAAAATTCTTATATCTTTTTCGAATTTGAAGTGGTTATTATCATTTAGGTATCATATTAATTTTTATTTTTAATTAGTAAATTCGGTTAATCTTGAAAGTGTACATCAACGAAAAATTATTGCCAGACGGCTAAAAAAATAACTATCATGTGTTACTAGGTAAATTCTCCGATAAGAACATTTAATAGATAATATGTTTGTCAATTTTTAAAAATTTTACTAAACATATTACTTATAAAAATATTTAACAAAGTAAGATCGAAATAATATTTAAGTAGCAAAAAATCCAAAAACCCCGCAAAACCGAACCAATCCAAACCGATATAGTTGGTTTGATTTGGTTTTGATCAAAACCGAATCAACCCGGTCCATGTAGATCCCTAGTGACAGCTTATGATATTAAACTTCATGTAGAAGTTATTAGCATATTTCTTAAGGATAGGAATCCAACTGACCACATGAGCTAGATGTAATCTTCATTTTTAAAGAAAATAATTAAAGGAATAATCATTATCTCATCTAGTTCATATTTGGTTCATATTTATGGAAAGAACTATATTTTCATTACAATTAAAAAAAAAAGAAAAAAAAAGAAGTAAATAACTAACCAATACATCATCATCATATTTAACTATTAGATTTAGTTATATATAGTTGTCAGTTGATCAGTTTTTTAGTACATTATATTTTCATTAGTTATATATTATGAAATTCCACATCTTGAATTACCAAATATTCTGATTTTCCACTGTTAGTTAGTAAAAAGACAAAAATCTTCTTTATGAAAAAATAACATCATCTGAGTATCTTAACGTATGAATTGCGATAGACCAAAACAAAAATTGAAAAATAAAGGAATTTTGAGGAGTCTATTTTATAGCTTATTTTACTAATACAATTGGTCAAATTAAATCACCTTAAGATCATAATGTCTTTAGTTATTATCATGAAACTTTTATTACCTTTTTAAATTATGACCATTCATGTAGTACATACATTTCCATCTAAATTATAGTAGCCCTAGGGTGAAATATAACTTGATTTTCAACAGACCATAAGTAATAATTTCCACTAATAATCGTCTGTAACTGTTCATTTACTATGATTTACTAATTTGATCGGACACTCTCTGTGTCAAAAGAAGTTTACCACTTAAAGGCATTGCTCAAATAAAGTTAAGTTAATTTTATGATACTTTTAGGTTACTTAGAATTGAATAATATTCTAATGATGATAGCAATCTTTTATGAAATCTTTTCAAATTCAAACTTTTTCCTTTCCATCTGTCCTGAAAATTGCAATAATCGAAATCTTGATAAGAAGCATAGGCGAAATGAGCTCAACCTTTAAATTATATAGTATTGAATTATTATATTTTTAAAATTATAAGTTCATGTCTATTATTTATTGTAATTTTAATTACATATAAATTTATATTCCACGTCGAAATTATAGTTCTATTGAATTTGTTCTTATTATTCTTATTACATCCACCCCTAATAAGTTTGTAGACAGTTCTCAACCGAAATAATCTATAAAATTTGACCACACAATCAATTTCGTCAATATTTATACATTAAAGAGAACGTGGCAAGAATTATACCTATGAATTGTTGAACATAAATGGAAAAAAAAAAAGATTTATCGAGAATGAAAAAAGACATAGGTTCTAGGTCTTTGATTACGAAAAGTGCTGGACATGCTAAAGTGGCAGTGGGCCCATATTTACTTTTGGCGGCATATCTTTGGCTCAGTTAATAACCGTTAATTTGGGCTAGGCCTTATATTAATGGGCCTTCGTTCCTTATCTTCCTTTCTCTTGTCGTTTCCCACAAGCGATGCAGAGAATATGGGAAGCAAGCATTGGCCCAGGGCCCACTAGAATTAAGGACCAAAATCCTCAAGTATTTCACCCTCGATATATCCTCAATTTCAATAGTGCCACGCCCTTTTCTTTATTTTTCTTTCCTTTTATTGTATGTAATCAAAGTAAATTTTAGGGTGATAGTGGAATTGTTCTAAAAGGAAGCTTAATCATTGTCTTGATTTGATTCATTTACACGAGGGTGGGCATCGGTCGGTTCGATTATGAATATTATCGGTTTACAAATTTGATAAATTGATAACCAAATCGATATGATCTCGGTTATCGATTAATCGGTTATCGATCATTATCGGTTCGATTTTGGTTTACCCAATAAAATAACTCAATCTAGAGTTAAGCAAAAAAGAGAAGACAATTGTCACGACCCAAAATCCCACCATAAGTATCGTGATGGCACTTAGTCTCTAAGACTAAGTAAGCTGTTTATAATAACAATTCAAGCCACTTTTTTAAAGGATAATCGAAACCAACAACGAAAATAAAGATACAACCTCCCAAGACTGGTAGTACTGAGTTACGAACTCTAACTTAATATATGAAATGATCTGAAGGAAATTAAATATACATTACTACTTGAATAATAATTAACAGTACGATAAGAGGGAAATACTCCAAGGGACTGCGACGACCAAACAGCCCCACCTTGAATCCTTGCAATCACACTCTAACTCTGTCCGAGTCCTATATCTCCAATACCTGGCTCTGTACAAAAAAAAATGTACAGAAGTGTAGTATGAGTACACCATAGCGGTACCTAGTAAGTATCAAGACTAACCTCGGTGGAGTAGTGACGAGGTACAGTCAAGACACTCACTAATCAATAAACCTGTGAAGTGTAGCAGTAAATAATAATAATAATAATAATAATAATAATAATAATAATAATAATAATAATAATAATAATAATAATAATAATAATAATAACAACAACAACAACATATAACAATGATGGCAACGAGAATCAATCAATGATATAAACAACAAGGCAACAAGAACATCAATAATATTGCTCAAACGAATAAGGAACACAAATAAAACAAATCAATCAAGTCCCTCAGATATATGTCTTTCAAGTGCAAGTACTTCAATAAAATCCTTAGGATATAATCCTGCCAAATAAATATATATTTCGAATATACTCTCTTAAATAAATAGCTTTCAACAAAAATTCTTTCAAATAATATTTTTGGAATATAATTCCTTCAAATAAATGTCACCATGTGACACCTCACTTCATAATCATACAATACGGGTCTCGGCCTACTTTCATATTTCCACGGCACCTCGTGCCCATATTTCTTTCATAACTGCACGGACAATTCACGTGCCAAAATATCAATATATATAAAAATCTGCACGATCAATTTAGTTTAGAAATAGTTTGAGTGAAGAAAATGACATTGTACTTAAATTAAAGCATTAGATAAAATACTAATTTGGATGTAAAAATTATTAAATTAAAATATAATGGTAATTTCTTTTATTAAAACAACACAATCATCAAAAAATCAGTAAAACCAAAAATATAAATCTTCAAAGTCTCGTACTAAAAAGTCAAGCCAACATAATGCAATAAGGAGCGGAAAATACATAATCATAAAGTCAACAAGTATATCACGGAATAAGACAAGAATTTACATATTAATAAAATAAAATCACCAAAGACAAGAACATAAATAAAGAAATATCAACGGGGCACTCCCGAGGTACCGTCTCGTAGTCCCAAATCATAAATAAACTCACAATATTTCATTTCCTTATATCACCGCGGGAGCCTTCACATATAATTTTAAAGAAAATATTTTTCCCCGAAATAGCATCCCACGTTTTAGCTACCCTTATTACACCGCATGACTTCTAGTAGTTCCCCTACTAGCCACGCGTATCAAGCCACCCTTATCTCACCGCATGCGTTTCAACACCCTGGCCTTATATCACCGCATGTGTATCAATATCACAATATTTCACAAATCGTACCTCAAGTGCCCAAATATCACAACATAATACAACTTGCACTTCAAGTGCCCAATTATTACAGCATAATACAACTTGCGCCTCAAGTGATCACATATCACAAATTGCACATCAAGTGCTCAAATATTACAACATATCACAAATTTCACATCTAGTGCTCAAATCTTACAACATATCACAAATTTCACGTCACGTGCTCAAATATTACAACATATCACAAATTGCACATCAGGTGCCACATAAATCAACAATGCATTATTTTTCCATAATAAGAAGCCCACGGCTCGGTCATAATGCGCACAAAATTTTAACAAAATATCTGGGAGGGAAAACTCAACAAAACAATATTTCACAATTTAACACTTCGCCTCAATATGATTTACAGCCTTTATAACTCAATATCAATTTCAACAACATGAACTAAAAAGAAATTCATCAAGGGACAACACCTTTTTGTTTAATTCACAACTTCATGAAAATAAGCAGGTTTATTCATCTTATTAACTAAATTTCTCATTTAAATTGTATGTAGCTAAAATCAATAATGAAAATTATTTCCATAAAAATAGCAACTAAAACAAACACAGAGTTCACATAAAAGTCAAGTAGCAATCGCACCAAATTATCATATAGAAATAATCTAGACAAATAAGGAATGAGACATGACAAATAAGAGATTTAATAAGTCCCAACAATTTTCCAATTTAATATATAAGATTGTCTCCGTATTTTAACCGATATAATTTGCATATATAAACCAAGTACGTATTTGTTACCTCGCGTACATGGTCTTCAATCACACAATTCCCACATAAGACTCAATGCCTAAGGGGAAATTCCCCCCACAAGGTTAGACAAGATACTTACCTCAAATCACGCTATCTCAATCCAATAATAGACATTTTCCTCGATTATCCAACTTTGAATGGTTCGAATCTAGCTAAAAAATAATTCAATACAATCAACACAAATTATTGGAATCAATCCCATATGAAAATACCAAATTTTTTAATAAAATCCAAAATTAGATAAAAAATTGCATGTAGGGCCCACCTGACGAAAGTTACAAAATATGAACGCCCATTCAACCACGAGTCCAACCATACCAAAATTACTAAATTCCAATAACGAATCGACCTCCAAATCTTAAATCTAAGGTATAGAGAATTTCTACCATTTTCAACTCAATTCACTAAGTTCATGATAAAAACAACAATAGATTCATGTGTTTTAACCAAAATCGAGCTAGAATCACATACCCCAATCCATATGGTAAAAATTACCTCAAAAATTGCTTCAATCCGAGCTCCATAGCTCCAAATGTGTTAAAAATGGCTAAAACTCGCATTTTGTAATCTGTCCAGGTAAGTCGTAGGTGTCGAATACGACTTATAAATCGCATTTGGTAACAGCGATTTGCCTCTGTCCCAGAACATAACATTACCCACCTTCAGTAAATCAATCATAACTTTTTGTACAAATGTTCAAATGATGAATGGTTTGAAGCGTTAGAAACTAGACTCAAAGACCTTTAATTTGGTAGGTTGTGCATCACATAACACCTTATATATATATAGATATACTCGTGCAAAGTGTGATCTTGTACGTGCTCATTTAGAATTTTAGTCTATCTTGAAATTTTCCAACTTGGCTTAGACATAGGCTTCTCCTTAGACCCCAAATCGCTTATAATATACTTCGTATACTTATTATCATATCCAATTGATATCCATCATATTAATAGTCCTTCTTTGCACACAAAATAATATAATTAGCGCACATCAACTTTCTTATTAAGTTAAGTACTTCAAAAAATTTCTGGGGTGTTACATTTCACTGGAGTTAAGCAAAAAAGAGAAGAATTCACATATAGTATACTACCCATTTCTGCGTTATGTCCAGTGGCCACAACTGGAATAGTATTAATTCTTCAACAACAGTTGTCCAAATACATTAATAATAATAAAAAGTAGTAGCGATTTCACCTTAAATTAATAAGTCCAAATATATAGTACCCAAAAACGAAATAGAAAAATCAACGGTAAAAGAATACATGTCCTAATTATAAAATATGTCAATAAACACCCAAATGCTCGTATATAAAAAGAATTAAATCCAAAAATAGTGACCCAAAAAATTAGTAGATAAATACTTATCAAACTGCAGCAATTCCCATAAAATATTCCAAGGCATTAGCTGCCTCCTCCGATATGATAACAACAAGAGTTGATTTAGAATGTTTATTTCATACAATACCTGCATTTTCATAAGCGTTGAAGCCCTCAAGCAGTCCAAGATAACTGGATGTTGTTTGTCAAATGCCTAACCTGAAAAAAAGAAACCATAGATCAAAACCTTGATCTGTGCATGAGCAATACTAACACAGAAATGAAAAACACCTAGAAGGCAAGAAAATGTTGTTATGTTGTCAAAGCTCAACGTATTATACAGAAGAATAATGTTAAAAAATGTACCCGAAATTGACGAAGATTGTCGACTGAGAATTGATAAGTGCGGAGAGAAACTGGTAGTAGGTTAGGCTGCACAATGTGAGCTCACAAAATTAAGAAACTAAAAAAAAAGAAAGAATTATTAACAGTCAAAAATACCAATATGAAGATGAATTTTGTTATAGAAATTAAAAGCCTAATGTATAAGATTAAAGACTTACACTAGGAGTAACTAGTAAGATCTATGAAGAATGAAGATAAAGCAACTAAAGAGTGCGGCTGAGAAAGAATAGGAGAGAATGAACTGAAGCCCTCGCATATGTATATACTTAAGGGAAAAGTCGTAACTTTATTAGTTCTTATTGGGTTATCGGTTAATCCATTAACAAAATTGGTAAACCTAGGCCCGAACCGATAACCCAATAGTGAAAAAATTCTAAACCTTTACCGAATCGTTAATCCAATAACCCGATACCGATAACTCAATAAATAATTAACGATTCGAGTTATCGATTTTACCCGATATATGCCCAGCCCTAATCTACACCATTATCATCTCACAACCAAAGAGTAGTGATCATTTCGAAACATGGTTTTTTGGTTATTTTAAGCTAACAATAAAAATGTTTGTTCTCCCATTATATATCTTACTTGTGTTTTCATATCTTGAAAAGTTTTTTTTCTTGAGCCGAGAGTCTATCGAAAACAATATCTTTATTTTTCACAAGGTACATATTAGATTTACATATACAATATCCTCTCTAAACCCTAGATTTTAGTGGATATAGTATGTTATTATTGTTGTTACTTCAATAACCGTAAGTGAGATATTTAGCATCTAGTATTCGTACAATAATATTCATAACTCATTCAGGGACTCCATAGCAAGAAAGATGTATTCTTTCTATTAAATAGTCTTCTGTGTGAGTCAACAAGATCTTTACACAAATTAATAATCAGTCATATTCATTATTTACCTTTTTTTAGCCATATATAGTTTATATATTGATTATACATAATATTTACCTTAAATATATAGTTTATATATTTACCTTCATTAATTATACATATATAATACTTAAATTATGTATATATTATACCTTCATCGATTATTTTTAATTTAAGTCGGGTGAGCGGCTATTTGAGTTTATTCTTCTTCGTTTCTTAGGAGAGCGTAATAAATCTCTTATGTACCACACTATCGGATGGCTCGAAAGAATATTAGAGTCTTTATTTGGCGGTAGTCAACCTCATTGAAACTTCAAAATGAAAAATTGTGAAGTGAAAAACAAATTCACACGCATAGTATCTTGAAAGATAGACGCTTTGATTTTTATAACGGTACATATAAAATATTAAGATTTTGGATTAACTAACTGAATGCACGTTCAATTTTGTCAACCCAAATTGATTTAAGTTAAAATATATTTATATCAAAATCGCAATTGATTAAGTCACTACCTACTTAGTTTCTGTTTAGTTTAAATCATGAGAGTCATACAGCGTTTAAATTTTTATTGTACCATATGTATAAATCTGTTGACCCGCTTCCGTTTGTTGGCAAATGGCAGTAACAGATTTAATAGCTTTTTTTTTTTTTTACTTCACCAATTTATTAGAAAAAATATTGAGGATATATAAAAGAAAGATAATTTGGTGCAAGTTGTAATTGGATTAATTAATCTTGTTGTATTATGTATACCGCGTTAATTATTTCTGCTTTCTCCATCAATGTACTCATAAGTGTATTGCCTTTAAAATACGTAATTGGAATTTAAAATTATAAGCTCTAAACGTATAAGCGTCAAACAAATGATTTTATCATTTTCTTTAGAAAAATATTGTTTTATTAGGTAGGTAACACACTATAAGCATTTTTTTAGATTATTTAATGCGAACAAGCCTTCAAACCAAGAGAAAGACTCTAATGCATCAATTTGAAAATATTTGCGACGTTAAAGAATAGTTGTTGACTTAGTGCAATTAAAATTACGAATCTGTTACATGATTAGCATTTAGTATTCCTATACACAATTAATTCTTTTTCGCATATTCTGTCAAATTGTCTCTTTATCTTGATCTTGGTAGCTTGTCAAGAAAAAACTTCCTAATAAGAATCAGATCGTATAAGTATTGTAGAGTATACTAATTAGGGAAGAGAAGACATTAAAAAGGGATATAATATTGAGGCCTTTAAATTATAAAAAAAGGGTTTTGATTAGGTTTTGATACTCTCTCTCTATTTAAAAAGAATCCATGCCCTTATACTCTCTTTATTTTGCATTTTCCTCTAACTCGTTTTTGCTGCTCTATTTTTTGTCTCAACCTAGCTTTTGTATTTCAAATAATGTTTCCGCTATCATTTTGCAAAGAGTTTAAGTTATATATATCATCAAAGTTATGTTTCTTTTTACACCATCAGGTTTACTTTATTTGTTATAGCAGGTAATCTGTTTTATTTTCAAGATTATAAATTTCACGTTTTAAAGAGGCTTACTTGTGCGTATTCCTTGATTGACCGGATAATATGGAAAATTCTTTACACTGGCAATATAAATCGGACTCGCTTGAGTAAGGATGAGCTAAAATACCTCTGGCCTGGATTACTTACGAGTATTTCACGTAGAGTTGCAATATCGCACCATAATCAAAGGATGATGTATCCACCCTATTTTAGTTTTGCCTAATTAATCAAATTAAAATGCACTTCTCATTATATTGAAGAGATCACAAAAAGGTACAAATATCTTTCAATTGCTTTAGAATAAGTTATATCTTCGCAACTTCAAATAATTAAGCTGATTAGAATTTCCTAAAAGACTACGTGAAGTGAAACTCCTCAATATAATCTCGAGAAAAGATGAAGAAGACAAAGTTGTTGGGCTATGCAAAGGCGGATTGGAGTTAGGATTTAAAGTTTATTGGTTCTGAACTGTCATCGAACTCACAACTCCTCTTAGTTACCACATTCGCAATTAAATAATTATATATATATATATATATATATATATATATATATATATATATATATATTTAATAAAGCTTTTAATTATAATATAAATACACGGTCTAAGCAAAAGCTACTAGAATGCTCTACCTCCGCCCTTGGAGCTAGCTACACTTACCCAGCCAGTACACCATCTATATATTGTGATTTCTACTTAACCTACAGTCTTACACATGTGAACTAGCACATGACCTACGTACTATTCATCCTCCTTACTGCTATATAAGCCCCTAGGTCCAGGCAAATATGCCACACTTCATTGGAAGCAAGTTACTATATAAGGTGGTCTATATAGATTTTTACAACTTACAAGTATCGTGGAAATATTGTCATACTATATTTGAGCACCAAGTACATGGAGCTATAAGGTATACACATAAACAATATATTTTTATTTAGCTATACATTATAATTTTCTAATGAAGAGGTGTCGGTTAATACTCCTTGAATACATGTGGCTCCGTTAATCGAGTTAGCATATACATGACTCGTACGTACAAATTTCATTTTCAAACGCTTAGCTCAAGGAGTCATAAGAAATGGCGAATGATCCATTTGGGTATTGACCACTCTGGTTTGTGGCCCGCCGATAAGTTTGACAAATGGTTAACATATTTTTTATTTTATTTGTGATAATAGGTTAGATGATCTAATTGTTTATTCGACAATTATGCATAAAATTTAAACTCTAAACAAGCACAATTCACATCGCCCTATTATTTGTTGTTAAATTTTTAATATTTTTTGATTATTAGGAGTAAGATAGCATCACTTGTTTACGGTAATTTACTTGCACACAGTGATTATATCAAATTATATTAATTTATTATAATCAAGTTTAATTTGCGATAAAATTACATGTTAATTAACATGTATATATGGTCAGACGACAAGTGCAAAACATCAACAACTTGTTGAATGATTTAGGTGCCTGTGCTAATATTTGCTCAGACATTTTGTGCAACAAGAATATTCGAGTTGGGGTATGGCAATGACACAAATGACAAACCCAATGGCCAAGTAGTAAATCTAACCACTTATGGGTGTATAAATATATACCAATAAATAATCCCATTATCCAACCTTTAAATTTGGTTCTACTTTAACCCCACTTTGCTCTTTTCCTCTGCAAAAAAATTCCAGACGCCATTACAACAATCTTCTTAGACCGCCATCCTCAGTCAAGCCAAGAAAAACAAAACTGCAAAAAGCACAAAAACCTACACAAAAACACATCAAAAGCTTCATAGAATTGAAAAAAATTGAACTTTTGAGTGAAAAAGAAAAAAGAAGTTTCATATTTTCTGTTATGTAAATGCATCAGCAAAATCTTGAAGTTCAGATAGGTCAAGAACAACAGCCTGACCTTCAAATCCCAATCCCAAAACAATCAACCCCATCCAAAATTAATCTTCAAATCAAGATCCCATCACCAGATTCTTCAACCAATCAGATTCACTTTATAAATGAACCTTTTTGTCAGAATCAATCACCAAACAAAACCCTTTTGTCAACACCTCATAAAAGGCCAATAATGTCTCAAAGTTCCAACCTTTATCACTCTCCAACACATCAAAGCCATTTTAAAGTTCCAATCTTGAAGTCAAACAATTCTTCAAAAAATCAGTCTTTCTTATGTTCTTGTTCTGTTCCTGTGTTATTAGCCACAAAAAGAATCACTCTTAAGCTGATTCATCACTCTTGTCATGTTTCTTGGATCAGAGTCCATATTAAGCTTTTTATTTTGCTTTCTTTGCCTTCACTTTACTTGTTGACTTCAACTCCTTACTGGGGTTCTTTTCTTTACTTTCTTTTTATTGTTACTGCTATAATACTAGCTTTTCTTGTGATTTCACTTTGTGTAACTCTCCCTTGTGTTCCTTCTATCCGTACATTTCTTGGTAGAACTTTGTCTATTAATCTTCATTCATCAGCTACTGCCTCAAAGAATCGACCTTCGGTTGTTTGGTCAATAGGGTCAAAGCCTAAACCAGAAAGGAAGCCGATTTCGGGGTGTTGGGTGCAAGTTTACAGCAATGGTGATGTTTATGAGGGTGAATTTCATAAAGGGAAATGTTCGGGAAGTGGCGTGTATTACTATCGTTTGAGTGGGAGGTATGAGGGTGATTGGATAGATGGAAAGTATGATGGATACGGGGTTGAAACATGGATGAAAGGGAGCCGGTATAGGGGGCAATATAGGCAAGGATTGAGACATGGAGTTGGGATGTATAGGTCTTATACAGGTGATTTGTATGCTGGGGAGTGGTGTAATGGGCAGTGTCATGGTTCTGGAGTTCATACTTGTGAAGATGGAAGCAGTTATACCGGAGAGTTTAAGTGGGGTATCAAACATGGATTGGGTCATTACCATTTCAGGTATAACCACTTGAGCATTTACAACTGTTTCTTTTCGAATATCTAGTTATTAACTTGATATGTTTTTGAAATTCCATGTCGAGCTTTTGTGTTTATGTGGATTTTCAATGACTTAAGGCTTGCCATTTTCACTTGTTTATGTACCATGATTGGCTCAATTAGTACAATTTTTGTTGGGATAGTTCCATTTTTTCGACGTGTTTGCTTTCGCGATTGGAAACGTGAATCGTCCTTCAATTATATGGTTAATTTAACATCAGGATACTTGCTTATCAGTGTTATATGCCAGTGATGCTAAGAACTCTGGAATAATCTCCAGAATCCTTAAAGGAACCAAGTTCCCGCATACATTATGGATTATGATGCATTTAATTATTGACATTAAATGTGAGAACAAGCAAAGTGCAAAGATTAAGATTCTTCGTTACACTAAATGTTTGACAGTTTGAGAGAACTCATTTCACCTATATTTTCCTTTATGTCCAATGAAAGATATTTTCTGTGAACAATATTCTTAGAAACCTGGTTCAACATTATTGTTTATTTCCCCTTTTTATCATTCATGGATGAAATTACTGTGGAATTTTCCAAGGATTATTTCTCTGCGTTTTGAAATGGTGAATGCATCTTTCCGTGTTTCAACGCAAGTAAACGAAGTATAAGACTTTATCTAGCTGTCCTTGAATGTTTGTCACTGTTGCTGAAATCTATATTTTAGAGGTGACTGGTGCTACCTATTTTGGATTATAGATATGATCTGCATATAGATCATTTTTTAAGCTGAAAGGACCAGTCCAACCCCAACCTCTCTTACTTCATATCCAGTATTTTGTTCTGTTTTCTATTGAGCTGTGAGTTTACTTCTTTTTCTTTTTTGTAGTAAGTTGTCCTTAACTTCTTTCTTTCATCATCTCTGGCTTCTTTGCCTCATGGTTGACTCTCAGCTTGTACCATATTCATTTGCATATATTGAATCATGTCTCAATATCTGAGCATAATGAATATGTCAGAGATATAAGGATATCAAATTGTTGTTTTTGTGCTCTTTTAAACTTTAGACTCAAAAATTCGGAAGACAATGTCCAAAATCCGATGCAATATGTGTTTTTTTTTTTTTTTGGTTTTGACATGCTTTGCGCTCTATCCTCATATCCATTACGTCAAACATGGAGTAAGACAGTTATTGTTATCTTGACCATATTGCTTTTATATCAGCTGTATGAAAGACTGCTGAGGGTTTAACTTACATATGATACAGGAACAAGAAAGCTTGTTTTTTTTTCTTTTTTATCGTTAAAAGCTTGTTGTTTTCTTATGCTGACCCCCCCTGAATGCAATTACTTCTATTTCCCTAAATGCATGTTCTGCTGCTGCGTGGTTTCATTTTAATTTCTTCAGTACCACGTCATGTATCAGTGAGTGATACGTAATTGTTTTGGTAAACAAAAATCAATAAGCTATCAATTACTCGTGTACTATGTCTGTCATACACTTCTATTTCTTTTTCCTCTGTTCTCTTTCTTGGGGTAATATTTTGGTGCATGTGTATTTACTCACCAGTTTGTTGATTTGCATGACTATGCAGAAATGGGGATGCATATGCTGGAGAGTATTTTGCGGATAAGATGCATGGTTTTGGAGTATACCATTTTGGAAATGGACATCGCTATGAAGGAGCGTGGCATGAGGGTAAGAGGCAAGGATTTGGCATTTACACTTTCAGAACTGGGGAAACTCAGTCTGGTCACTGGCAGAATGGGATTCTTAATGTTTCAACAAGTCTTGGCGCCCTCCCCGGATCTCCTTCTGCAGTCGACCATTCTAAAGTGCTTCATGCAGTCCAGGTAATAATTTAGTTTCCTGACATCCTCATTTGGCTGTGCACTCAGTATTAACATTTGGATGAAGAGAGTAGTTCTTATAGATGTTCCTTTCTGATTTTCGAGAAAACCAAGCTGCAAACCTTAGTCCTCTTTCTTAAAAAGGAAAATATGGATAACCTAGTGTTAATTATCGCTACCTCAATGTGCTCATAAATTTCTTTATTGTTATTAGGAAGCGAGACAAGCTTCTGAGAAAGCTATCAATGTGACAAAGGTGGATGAAAGAGTAAAACGGGCAGTTACAGCTGCCAACAAGTCCGCCACTGCAGCAAGAGTAGCAGCTGTGAAAGCTGTCCAAAACCAAATACATCACAATGGAGACAGTTGTCATTCGCCACTAGCAGTTGTGTAAGCCCCTCAGCTGGCAGAAGCTATGGCTTTCCACTCTCCCATCAGTCTTGTTTTTAGATACTGAGACTGAAACTTCCGGGGACTTACTTGGAACCACAACAGGCAACTAGCTGATTGAGGAGCAAGTTTAACGTCCCCTTCGTTAGGCCTTAATAATATGCATATATAGTGGCCCCTAGTATAGGAGCTAAGAGAGCAAAAACCTGCAGATGTAAGTAGGTGTTTTATCTTTTCTTATTTTGTTGCTCTCCAGTAAAGTGTAGATAGTTTCCTGCATTTTGTGTTTGCCATAATAGAATGGCCAAGTTACTGCATGTTTACTAAGCATATATCCCAAAGGGATCACCTATGTAATGTTGTATAAAGTAATATCTAAACATATGCTGTATTAACGAATGACTTTATAAATGTCTCATCAAAAGCATATCCAGTATTTTTAAGTCAATAGGTGTGAAGTATCATTCCACCTACGGTTTTAGATAATTGTTTAGGAATACAGA
Source organism: Nicotiana sylvestris (assembly GCF_000393655.2). NCBI lineage: Eukaryota > Viridiplantae > Streptophyta > Magnoliopsida > Solanales > Solanaceae > Nicotiana > Nicotiana sylvestris. Next base: position 198,295,850 of record NC_091064.1, on the reverse strand, counting down.
GTGTTATAAGATACAGCTTTGTGAGTGTGTGTAAATGAATCGATGATATGAATTGTCTGTACGGGCTGGCGACTGAGTTTGTTATGTTAAGTGTTCTTATATCTGAAACGGAGAAGCCAAGGTAGTGTTCAGTAGCTGGGGACATTCCCAAGATTTAACACATAAGGAACAGTTTCTGATTTTTCAGTTCCTTTAATTTTAACTTGCGTACCAAACGAAACACTTAGGTGCGCTGCAAAATATTTTATTTTATGCCTCACATTGTTGACACTAGTTGTGTGAGACTTCTTTTTTGTTTCATATGGTGGAATGCAGTTGTCCAAGGTAAAGTGGAAACGAAGAAGGCGGCTTACCTGCGGTTAGTAGGGAGCACTAACGAGGAGGAGAAGAGAGAGAACAGTCAAAGGTATAAGGTAGCTAGGAAGGAGGCAAAGATGGCAGTGACGAAGGCTAAGACGACAGCTTTTGCTCGTCTGTATGAGGAACTAAGGAACAAAGGTGGGGAGAAGAAGTTATTCCGACTCGCTAAGGCGAGAGAGAGGACAACTCGAGATCTAGACCAGGTGAGGTGCATAAAAGATGACGACGACAAAGTTTTGATGGGAGATGACCAGATTAAGAGGAGGTGGCAGACCTACTTTCATAAACTTCTAAGTGAAGAAGGAGATCAAGATATTAGACCTGGGGAATCGAGGAATGCCGACAGTCACCATGAATTAAGTAATTGTAGGGACATTGAGATCGATGAAGTCATGGAGGCAATGCATAAGATGAGAAGGGGCAGAGCTACCGGGCCAGACGAAATTCCGGTGGAACTGTGGAGGTGTGTGGGTAGAGCAGGCTTGGAATGGCTTACTGCATTGTTTAGTGTTATATTCAAGACTAATAGGATGCCTGAAGAGTGGAGGTGGAGTACAATGGTCCCGTTGTATAAGAACAAAGGTGATGTCCAGAGCTGTAACAACTATAGGGGCATCAAATTACTAAGTCATACCATGAAAGTTTGGGAGAGAGTGGTAGAAATGAGAGTGCGAAGGACGGTGTCTATTTCAGACAACCAGTTCGGGTTCATGCCGGGACAATCTACCACAGAAGCTATCCACCTTATTAGGAGGTTGGTGGAACAGTACAGGGATAGGAAGAAGGATCTTCACATGGTGTTTATTGATTTGGAGAAAGCGTACGATAAGGTTCCTAGGGAGGTCTTATGGAGCTGCTTAGAGGATAAAGGGGTCCCGATTGACTATATTAGGGTGATTAAAGACATGTATGATGGAGCTAAGACTCGGGTTAGGACAGTAGGAGGCGACTCTGAACATTTTCCAGTTATTACGGGGTTGCACCAAGGGTCTGCGCTCAGCCCATTCCTATTTGCCCTGGTGATGGATGCACTGACTCATCATATTCAAGGGGAGGTGCCATGGTGCATGCTATTTGCTGATGACATTATTCTAATTGACGAGACACGAGGCGGCGTCAACGAGAGGCTAGAGATTTGGAGACATGCTCTTGAGTCTAAAGGTTTCAAGTTGAGCAGGACGAAGACGGAATACCTCGAGTGCAAATTTGGAGTTGAGCCGACGGAAGCGGGAGTTGAAGTGAGGCTTGACTCTCAAGTCATTCCCAAGAGGGGTAGTTTCAAGTACCTTGGATCGGTTATCCAGGGGATCGGGGAGATTGACGAGGATGTCACACACCGTATAGGGGTGGGGTGGATGAAGTGGAGGTTAGCATCGGGAGTCTTGTGTGACAAGAAAGTGTCACCGTTACTCAAAGGTAAGTTTTATAGAGCAGTGGTTAGGCCTAGGGCTGAGCACGGATCAGATCGGATCGGATTTAGCATATTTCGGATTGGAATTTCGGATTTCGGATTCTAGAAAATGCAATCCGAATCCGATCCGAATTATATCGGATCGGATCGGATTTTAAAGTTTGGATCGGATCGGATATCGGATCGTATTATTATGCCTCAAAGTTAAACTAATATGTATATTTTCTTTGTAAAAGAGGCAATACATTAAGAAAAATTCATGTTTATGCAATTATGAGAGTACTATGGTGCCAATATAGCTAAATCTAGCAATTGTAAAGGTAATAGCTCGGAGGTTGATGTAAATTAAAGTGTAGTATTTATACATGTCCTAATAATTTCGGATTTCGGATTGGATTGGATTAAAATATACCAATCCGAAATCCGATCCGAAATCCGAAATTTTAATAAACATAATCCGAAATCCGATCCAATCCGAAATTCAAAATTGAATGGATCGGTTCGGATTTCGGATATCCGATCCGAATGAACAACCCTAGTTAGACCTGCCATGTTATATGGAACTGAATGTTGGCTGGTAAAGAACTCACACATCCAGAAGATGAAAGTAGCAGAGATGAGAATGTTGAGGTGGATGTGCGGGCATACAAGAATGGATAAGATTAGGAATGAAGATATTCGAGAGAAGGTAGGCGTGGCTCCCATGGAGGACAAGATGCGGGAAGCAAGACTCAGATGGTTCGGGCACATTCAGAGGAGGAACACTGATGCACCGGCGAGGAGGTGTGAGCGACTGGCTGTAGTGAGCACGCGGAGAGGTAGATGACGACATAAGAAGTATTGGGGAGAGGTGATCAGACAGGACATGGCGCGACTTAGGATTACTGAGGACATGGCCCTTGACAGGGAAGTATGGAGGTCGAGTATTAAGGTTGTAGGTTAGGGGAGAGTTGTGAATATTTCTACAGCACAATAGAGTGAGACTAGCCAGTTAGGAGTTGGACTAAGAATGTCATTGGTCGTCTATTGATGCAGGGCTTTACCTGCTAGTTTTACTATACCAACCATCGTTTTAGTATTTCGTATTCTGTATTTCATATCTATTGTATTGCTGGTATTTTATTATGCATTTTTATTATGCATTTTTATGATACTAATATATCGGCTTCTGTTGCTTTTGAGCCGAGGGTCTCCTGGAAACAGCTTCTCTACCCTTCGGGGTAGGGGTAAGGTCTGCGTACATATTACCCTCCCCAAACCCCACTTGTGGAATTATACTGAGTTGTTGTTGTTGTTGTTGTAATTTTGTGGACCTAGAATTTTGTAGATCCAAAATGTAAGATATGGATCCAAAACTTTCGTGCACTACTCACTTTTGTTCATCACACTTGACTGTCATATGGTTTGACCATTCTTGACACCTACAGAGAGCACATGCTAAATGCTTTTTCAAGCACACCAAGAAAGGCTTATTCTGTTTGGTTGGGGGGGGGGGGGGTTCAATAGGCATGATAAGGCAACTGGCCATTTCGTGAGTCCTTGTATTTAAATATTGGTGGGAGAAGGGGAAAATAGCTTCAGCCACTTGAGCGAACCCAGCTGCTAATTATCAGGAAATACGAAGATCCTACACAGGCTCCTGATGCTTTAGTTTTTGATAACCCTCCATCTATTGTCTTATCGTACTTACTTTTGGACTCACAAGGCACTGGAACTTTACGGAAAATTTTATTTTGTGTTTCATACAACTGACACTAGTTGTATGAGATAATTTTTTTGTAAAACAGTTTTGTGGACTTAGATTTCTGTGGACCCAGAAGTGTAAGATTGGGGTCCACAAATTTGTGAGGCAAAAAAGAGCCTCATACAATTAGTATAAGTTGTATGAGACACAAAATAAAACTTCTCGGAACTTTACGTCCCGTCCCCTTTTTTGTAACGTCTATGCTTTAAATCAATAAATGAAATGCCTGTTCTTACCAAAAAAAAGAGGCAAGAAACCAAAACAGCCCAGTTACAGCACTGTGACATGAAAATTTGTTAAGTTAGACTTCCTTTTTCCTCTATCCGTGGAGATTGTTGTTAAATAGATGCGACTCAAACCACTAAAACCTGAACCCTACATGATAGGTCAGCTAGTGACATCTAGACCACTAAACTGTCAACTTGGCGAAATTTGTGGGTATGGAACCTAGAAATGTGGATTCTCTTACTGATTATTCATTTCAAAACACGAGGGTACTAGATCAAATCTCAACCAGCATCTACGCCTAGGCTGTGCACATATCGAATTTTAAAGTTTGGATCGGATCGAATTTCGAATCGTATTATTATGACTCAAAGTTGCAAACTAATATGTATATTTTCTTTGTAAAAGATGCAATACATTAAGAAAAATTCATGTTTATGCAATTATGAGAGTACTATGGTGCAATATAGCTAAATCCATTGTAAAGATAATAACTTGAAGGAAGATGTAAATGAAATACTGACTATCCGAAATTAAAGTATAGTATTTATACATTGTCTAATAATTTCGGATTTCGGATCGGATTAAAATATACCAATCCGAATCCGATCAAAAAATTTAATAAACACAATCCGAAATTGAATGCATCGGTTCGGATTTCGGACATCCGATCCGAATGAACAGCGCTACTACGCCTTTCACTTTAATCAAATTTCAAAATGATTAAAGTTGAACCAACAACCTGAGTATCATAATGAAAATTTCGAGTCCAAACTAAATCGAAGCCTTTAAGAAATAATACCAACATAATGCGACAGTGAATATAATTGTCTTTGAATAAACTGAAATTCTCAAGTATATTAGTGGCTAATCGAGCTGGTTCAACATCATAAAGTACTCAAAATTGAAAAACAAGTCTGATCTCAGAACACAAGTAGACACATCATAAGCTGTGCCAAAGGCAGTTGCTCTAACTCTCAGTCTGCTCCCTCAGTCTTCGGATTGTACTCCTAACTGTAACCGCACTTGCAGTGCTATTAAAAAAGAAAATCGGGATTAGTTATTCAGGCACAAAAAAAAGGAAAAAACAAGAAGTTGAGAGAGTAATTACTCACTTCAATGTGTAAGCACCACCAGCTTTGACTTTGCCGCAATCTTTGCAGCCCCAAATTCCCACTGCTTTCCTTTTTACTGCATACTGCTCAACAAGTATATGATGAGAATCATAAACTTAACAACTATTTAAAGTAAATCAGGAATCCAAACTTGCAGCTAAGAAAACTATCATATTGCATGGAGCTTCCAGTTTATTAAGTGTACCAAACCATACCTTTCCACAAAACTCGCAGAAGTACTTGCTATGCTGGCTAACCTCCATCTTCTTAATCTGCTTACGCAGACTGGCACCATAACGGGTACCTATGAATAGAAGGAAAGACAATCAGGAATATAAATTTGTCAGACAATAAGAAAACAGTAATTTTTCAATAGTATACGCAACTGCAACTGATGAAAAGGGCAATTTAAATCATCCAATACAAAAATCAGAGATATAATTGCCTTGAATGAAAACCACGATATATACTAATAAAAAAACAGTAAAATGATATCCAAGGAGAGAATACTGCTAACAGAAGCAACTTTAGAAAAAGAACTGACTCCAGCTCATGAGCATAGTGTTGTGGACAAAATTTTAATTTTAAGAGGGTGTCAGGTCAACAAAAAACCGCCAAAACCTCAATTCACATCCACCCTGACCCACATAAACATTCACTTCAGACATACAGACATCTACCAAGGCATAACGTCGAATGTGATTGATTGTAGTAACTAGTAGCACCAGCTTAGGGATATTAGCATCAATTGACTGAAACTACTATCTATCTTAGTGTTGATGACATAGCCTGATCCAAAACATCTCAGGGAGAAATCAATCAGGCACTGCATGGATCTAGTACTTATTACTTACATTGAAAAATAAAAAAATTACTTAAAAACAAGAACCCACAGTGTGCAGTAGAACTTCTAATAAGATAATGGAAGTATTGGACTGATGAAATCCAGGCTGACTCGCCAATGTAGCAAGAATCAAATATAAGGAAATATAGATTGAAGCAAAATCCTATTCAAGCAAGTGAAATTGGGAAAATCAAACCACATCATCAAATGTAGTTATTGAAGTTACAAATAAGAGCCTTATGGTAATACAAAATCAAATAATATCCTCATTAATGCAAAATGTAAAATGAGTTAAAAAGGAGCTATAATACTTACCATACTTTCCAACTATTCCAGCCTTCTTGGTCCTCTTAGTCTGCGGCAAAAAGAACATATTACACATTAAAACTCAACACAACTTCTGCTAAAGTTCAGGTGCACATAGTGGTATCTACACCATCTCATCTCATTAGCAACAGGTTTCCCTAGTTAAAGTAGACTAAACAAGTCTACCTTTTCACACTAAAAAAAGTATACTAAACAAATCCACCTCGACCCAAATACGGCAACTGAAACCTACCCAACCAGAAGATTAACCACTAATAATCGATATTATTGTAAAACATATTGCTAAAATATGCAAGACGAAAATTCTACACTCTAAAATGAATCTTATTTCTAGTTCAAACTAGTGTTTTCAATTGCTATTATCACAATACATTTTTCCGAGTGTTCAATGAAACAAGCCATTGGTTTTTAAGGTTAAAATAATATTAGCACTTCCAAAAAAATCATTGACAATAGCCATTTCACAAAAAGATGCAATCTTTAGCATTCTCCAATAACATTAATAAACCTAATGAAGTGCTCATCTAATATTATTGACTCTTTCATCATCAAAATAAACGGAAAAAAAATCGGAAACAGCTTGAATGAGCTAAAAAATTACAGCTCTTTTGACACTTTAAATATATGATTATCTATACAAACGATTATGTATTTCAATTTAAATTTATATTTAACAAGTGAAGTATAACGCAGAGGAGGAAAAAAAAAAGGTACCATTTTGACTGTTGATGGAAATTTTGCAGCGGCTGCTGATGAAGTGTGCTAGGGCAAGAAAGATTGGCGTTTTTCTCGTCCTTGCGATTTTGTAGTGTCAAAAAAGTTGCCTGGGACAAGATTCGGCCCATTGTATGTGATGTTCGGATTGACCCGAATACAATACCGGGTTGGGTCTATGATCACTTTTTAGGAAACTTACACAAAGCCAAACACATATAAAAATTGAAAAACTAAATAAATAAGCTTCTTTATCTCAAAGAATCACATACAAAAATCCCCCTCCATATTTTTAAGCGTGATTAGCAACATTAGATGCAAGATGGAAAGGAAATTTCATGGATGAGGTAGCAAATAAGATAATGAAATACAAAAAAAATATAATATTCCAAAAGTCTAAGCAAAAAAGAAACTTTTTTCAATGGGTATAGTTGAAATTCATTGAAAACATATAGATAAGACAATATACAGAATTTGAGGAAGATTGGAGGTAATTTGGACTGATTTTGTATCAAAATTCGTAATTAAATCGAGTTCAAAAAAGTTCTTCTGCGACACATGTATTAGGCATGTATCTCACACACAGGTATACATGTGATACATAATTGATACAAATATAATACATAGTGTGATACACATATCACTTTTTTCATGTTCGAGTTTTACTTCGAATTTTCAATTCAAACCACCTCAAAACTTCACCAAATCATCACAAAACTGAGATTCGAACTCTTTAAGATGTACCCAATCTATTCTAATAACACCCACTAAAAAAACAAAAAAATGACCTAATTTTGCTACAAATAGCTAACCGGCTAATATTAGTAATATTTGGCTAATACTAGCAATATTTCATGAATTGGCTAATTTTTTTAATAAGCTACTTATAAATGGACATAACTGGTAATTTTCCCACTTTTTACTCTCAACACTTGTATGAAAAACCCTAATTTTGACAATAGAAGACAATTTTGTAAATTGCATCACTTTTTGAAATTTTATATTTCCATGAAAGGGAATAAAAGGAGTTAAGTCTTGGGCGAACAAGGTCTTTTAGACCATAATAGAGTATTTACTATAGTTAAGTAATAACTATCTATGTAAAAATGCATGTTAGATATTTATCTATATCTAGTATAAACACAGTACAGATAAGGTCTGTGTACATAATTCTATCCTCCCAGACCACACTTGTCTGATTTCATTGAGTTTGTTGTTCTGTGTGGATTGGGTTTTCCATAATCTAACCTATCTATAAAAGTATTATAGCACATGACATACCACCGGAATTGGAGCAACTTTTTGAAACTTACCTATCAAGTGTTTTGGATTATTATTTGTATATGTTTTTACTAGCGACTTAAATTGTTAAATACAAACAATGATTAGAATCGGAGCAAATTTTTGAAACTTACCTATCAAGAATTTTGGATTATTACTTGTACATGTTTTTACTAGCGACTTAAATTATTAAATACAAATTTTTTTTAGAAATAAAAAGGTTTTATATCACATCGTTTATCCTATAAATAATATATAATGCGATAATCTCTATGGTTATATGATTGTATATTTATGTTCCACTTAGGTATTTCCTAAAGGAAGAGACAATGATTATATATATATACTAGATCAATTGTTTATCCAATAAATAATATATGTTGAACTCACTAACACATCACATTTGAAAAAAGGAATCTACTATGTGCAAAATATTACAACAAATCAATAGGATTTGTGACGTATCTACACAGTTAAAGGAGGATGAAAATAATAATTAGCACACTAGTAAATTTGGGGGAAAAAGAATAAGACACTTACTTGAGCACACTCTGTTTGTGCATTTACATTACTTTACTATATATTAGAAGCGCTTGAGTTTTGACGTGTTTGCTTAGTGCCTTTTCAAAAAGTTCGAGGGCAATATAGTTATTTAACATCACTTTTATTATATCATACATATACATGGCTTTATTTTCCTACCGATAAGTCTACCTGAAATTCTCTCTCCCAAAAACCAATTTCAACAACAAGGAATCAATCTACGCATTCCTACAACACCTCTCAACCTCAATTGGCACGCACATGCCCAACCATCTACTCCAAACTTCAAGAATCACACTTCCTAGCCCTCATGCACACCCACGTTCGAGTTTGATGGTTTATGGCTTTCGATCACCATCCCATAAGCCCATCATTATAAAATCATACTTAAACCCATTACAAAGCTTGCATGGAACCTAGAGGCGAAGTCTTACCCGAATAGTTGATGACCTAGTGAATAACTTCCTTGAATCTTCAAGATTGAGCAAGCATTTGAAAAGTAGGAATGTTGGAGCTCTTCCCTATCTCTTTAGATTACTCTCCTCTCTCTAAAATAACAGTTGAAGCTTTCTAAAATAACTCACGGTGCCTTTTTGTTAAAATAGGGTCGGGTAAAAATTTCCCAAAATTTCAACCTCTGAGTCTGGTCTGCGATTGCGGATAAAAAATAGGTGTGCGGTCCGTGAAAAGAATCGCGAATTGGTCTACCAAATCTGGGTTAGGCTTGATCCTATCTGCGACAGATCCATGGTTCACGGATTGATACCGCGGTCGCATATTGGACAGTTAAGTGGCCCTCAAAATTAAACTTCTCCTGATTCACTCTAGGATGGTTTTACGGTCAGCGGAACAGATATGTGGTCTCATAATGAACCACAAAATTGCCATCTTCTGCAAATTCTTCAACCTTCTTTACGATATATTGCATAGTCCAAAAATCTATACCGTATATCTATCTTGCAAAACACATTGGCCTACCTTGGCACTATAAAACTCAAATCCTAGTGAACGTTTATGGGGCTCACATCCTTTCCCGCTTGGGATCATTCGCCCTCAAATGTGGAATAGAGCCCGCCTGAAACACCCAGTATGACTTAACTCTTTGTTCATACACCAAGAGTTCCAATTTGGATAACTCCCCAAAATTTTAAAACTTTCGACAAAGTTTCCCCTTTATTTGGGTCTATCCACCTGTCAGAGGCCCAGAAACCAATACTAACAACATATTCATAACACAACAATGCATCATAGCATGAAAAAATCACCAACTATAACCTTATAAACATTGCTTTGACAAAAGGGGCACCTTTAACATGAACTATACAAGTTGAACATAACTCATAAAAAGTAAACTTCTAACATTTCTTTAAATAAAATTATTTGGTTACAAAAGCAAATAAGGGTGTTTCCTTTTCATTTCTTCCTCGACCTCCCAGGTGACCTTTTTAACTTGTTGGTTTCGCCGTAACACTTTGACAATGTCCATCTCTTTATTCCTCAACTTTTGGACTTGTCGATCAAGGGTGACAACCAGAACCTCCTCATAAGTCAATTCTTCAATAGCCTCCACCGGGACGATGAGCTACGCATCTCTAACCACCTTCTTCAATATAGATACATGAAATATTGGGTCCACTAAGGACATCTCTGGAGGTAACTACATCTCTGGAGGTAACTCGATCCTATAAGCCACTTGACCAACACCTCTGCATGATTTTTGTACCGTCCGATATAACTTTGACTCAATTTTTCTTTCTTCCCAAATCGCATTATACCCTTCATGGGAGAAACTTTCAAGAATACTCAATCATCCTCTTAGAACTCCAAATACCGGTGATGCACATCCGAATATGACTTTTGGCGACTCTGGGTGGTTTTTAACCGTTCCTTAATGATCTTGACCTTCTCCATATCCTGATGCATGAGGTCTAGCCCTATCAATTCTGCTTCTCTAACTTCAACCAACCAATGGGATATCTACATCTCCTACCGTATAGAGCTTAGAATGTTGCCATCTAAATGCTGGAATGATAGATATTGTTGTAGGCTAACTCTATAAGTGGCAAATGATCATCCCAATTACGTTTGAAGTCAACAACACAAGCACACAACATATCCTCAAGTGTCTGTATAGCTTGCTCTGCTTGTCCATCGATCTATGGAAGGAAAGATGTACTAAGATTCACCTAAGTAGCTAAACCTTGCTGAAATTTCAGCCAAAAGTTAGCGGTGAACTGTGCCCCTCGATCCGAGATGATAGAAATAGAGTGCCATGCAACCTAACGATCTCATTAATATATAACTAAGCAAATTGTTCTGCTATGTCGGTAACCTTAACATGAAAGAGGTGCGCTGATTTTGTGAGTTGGTCCATAAAACCCTAAATCGAGTCAAGCTTCTTAGGCGTGCAAGCTAAACCTACCAAAGTCCATGTTGATCATCTCCCACTCCCATATTGGAATTTCTATATTTTATGCCAAACCATCGAGCCTTTGGTGCTCGGTCTGCACTTATTGACAGTTTGGGCATCTGGCCACAAAGTCTTCTACATCACTCTTCATATCATTCTACCAGTAGACTTCCTTGAGATCATGGTACATCTTCGTAAAGCCTGGGTGCACAGAATACTTGGAATTGTGAGCCCCGTCATGATTCTCTCACGAAAATCGTCCAAATTCAGAACACAAAATCGCCCTTGGTACCTGTGTGTACCATCATTCATGCCAAGAGAAAAATTCGTGGTCCAGTGTTTATGAATCCCCTCCTTCAATTGCACCGAAAATGGATCGTCATATTATTTCTCCTCGACTTCTACTATGAGTGATTACTAGGCCCTATTTTGCAACATAACCCCACCTTCACTGTCAGCAAGACGAACTCCCAAACAAGCTAGCTGGTGAACTTCCTTGGCCATCCGCCTTTGACGTGCTTCCAATTAAGGCAAACTACCCAATAATTTTCGGCTAAGAACATCCTCCATAACATTAGCTTTTTCCGGATGATAGAGAATGTCAATATCGTAGTCCTTGAGTAAGTCGAGTCATCTTCTTTGCCTTTGATTCAACTCCTTCATCTTGAAGATATATTGAATACTCTTATGGTTTATTAATATATCCACATGGACCCCATACAATTAATGACTGTCACACCTCCTTTTTCGCCAGCGCCAGCGCCACCGCAAAGGGGCGCAGAAGGGAGTTTTTTCCAATTAAAGGACAATCAAAACGAGATTTATTTATTTATTTCAAAGTCGCCACTTGGGAGATTTATGGTGTCCCAAGTCACCGGTTGAATCCCGAATCGAGGAAAAGAATGACTCTATTTAACAGTCTGTGCACCAGAAATCCGGATAAGGAATTCTGTTACCCCGGGAGAAGGTGTTAGGCATTCCCGAGTTTCGTGGTTCTAGCATGGTCGCTCAACTGTCATATTCGGCTTGATTATCTGATTTTATACAATTATGAACTTATGTGCAAACTTTAAACTCTTTACCGCTTTTATTATTATTATTATTATTATTATTTTAATAGAGAATTACAACATTGTAAAAAACGTATCTCGAACAACGTCACATCAATATACCCGTGGTTATCGACACATTTCGACTCTGTCGAGATTTGGATTTGGGTCACATAAATGTGCACCGGAGTTTAAGAAAGTAAATTGTTAAAGGCGCGCCTAAAGCGACTAGCGTATCATTATTTTGGGTAAGGCCGTGAAATTTGCTAAACTACCGATCCCCAAGTATATACAATTATTAACCAATTATTGAGGGCCCCGCAACTTGTGCGTTTTATTGGGAGAGACTCATCTCGTTTATTTTAAACGGATAATCCTAAAGTGCCTACATTTTTTCTATTAAATTTGTCTCTAAAAATGAAAGAGAAAAGGTCCTAATTTATTTACATGCTTACGAGTTGTTATAGTCGGATTTCGAACACAATTTGTTAAATCAGAATGTAAACACAATATGGACTACCCATTGGCCAACGTGGGCCCAGGTTCACCGCATGTAGTATTAAACGTGACTTGGGCCGTTTTATTCCAATATTGGGCCTAGTTAATTATTTCTACACATGTTCACAATTTTTGCAATTATAGAGATATAAGATGATAGTATCTAACCAAGCAAGTTACATGCAAGTTTTAGAAAGAACAATTAATTGGAATGAAGTACCTTAAGGGTCTAGTTTTAATCCTAAATTCAAACAATTGATTGTTGGAGCTAGATTGCCATGATATTAAAACAGTCTACTGGCCTGGTTTTATTTAACATGCATTTGAACTCATACTACCTAATAACCAAACTAAAACAACGGGACATTATTGACTACATTACTATAACACTGTTCAGTTATACAGAAATGACAGAAATCTTTTACTAAACAGTAGTGTATAGAATGTCCTGAGTACAATCAGTAACAAAACTAAATCAAATTAAAACTTCAACTCTTTATTTGTATTCATCCTTCATGTTTCAGCTTACAGTAACCAGCGTGTCAGTTGTGTACCTGATATTGGAAGCAAAAGAAGAGGAAGATCAACAGAAATGCAGTAGCATATAACAACAGCAACACCCAGCAACCAGTAACAACCGACAACGAGAAACGTTTTTTAGATTTTAAAATCAAGCAAAAAATCCAGCAATAACCAGTGAATTAGTAGCAAATAACCAACCAAACTCAAGGAACAAACCAAATGAAAATCCATAAAACACCAACAGCAATCAACGGGCAGAAACAAAGTGAACCTTTTTTAGATTGAAAGACCAGTTAATGTATAACCTTTAAATTCTGACTCTGTATATCCAGTGTATTCAGAGTATATATCGGGTGTATACTGCTCTCTCTTTAGATTTCCAGGATGTTTTTTCTGTTCCGAAAAATCCCTGATTCTCTCTTAATGTTCAGAAAATCCTCCCAATTCTCTCTTAATATTCAGAAAATTCCCAATTCTTTCTTAATGTTCCGAAAATTCTCAATTCTCTCTTAATGTTCCGAAAATCCTCCCCAATTCTCTCTTAATATTCAGAAAATTCCCTCCTCTCTTAATATTCAGAAAATCTGTCTTCGAATTCCTCTTAATATTCAGAAAGTTCCCTCTTTAACTTGTGTCCAGCCCCTCTTTTTTATAGCCAAACTTGAAGCACTTAAATTAAATCCCACCATCTTCTCCTCATTCCCCCTTTTGAATCCCACTACTTAATGTTTTGTCCCCCACTATATTAAACAAATATATTAGTTCCCACTACCACATATCTTTTCTTTATTTAATTCTCTTATTCCCCACTACCGCATGTTTTGTCCCCCACTATATTAAACAATGTATTAATTCCCACAATTATGTCTTGTCCCCCACTACGTATTATTTTATGTATTATTTTAATATATTAGCGCTTAGTGGACATAACACTCAAATTAATCAATTACTAAAACTTAAAATCCCGAAAATACCCCTGAAACTACTGAAATTACCATTCTACCCCTGAAAAAACTGTAATTTACCATTCTACCCCCATCCCTTTCAATCTATACCAAAACCATATCAGCTATAACCAATTCACCTAATCAATTAATCAAATTACAGCAGCTATAACCAAATCAAACCTGACAATTGACAACTAATAATCAAACTCTGCATAATAAACTCGCCAAACAAACTCCTAATCGAGAACGTTCATGAATTAACAACAAAGTCAGATTCATATCCGAACAAACTCATCAAAACAAACAAGTAAATCCAAATCACTAAACTCGATCATCAGTTGACCTCAAACTAATTCAAACAACATCATAACCAAGATGAATGATTCATACTAAATCAAAAACTAAAGACCAAACCATAAACACTCACATTAAATCACTTGATGAAAAACTAATGAACTTTAAACAAAAAATGAACACGAATTAAATCCAACAACATTATAAAAAGATGAATGATTCAAACTAAATCACTCGACATTCGACATTAAATTACTTGATGAAAAACTAACGAACTTCAAACAAAAATGAACACAAATTATCTCTAACACAAACAAAGACCTGGGTTCGAATTCAAACCAACCTATCGGAACACGAACATAATCATAGAAAGAAGAAAAGGAGCGGAAGATGAATTTAATGAACGAAAACTAAAAGAAAAGAGAACGGAAACCTACTAGTTTGAAGTCCGAGTTCGAACGGAAAACTCGACATATGACTGAGCTGGTGGTTCACGGCTGGAAATGGGGAGCAGTTGCTTGACTGATGAAGAAGAAGAAGCGGCCATGTGAGGGGGTCGTTGGAGCTTGCGACTGGAGGGCTGCCATGGGGTGTTGGTCGTTCATGGTTGGAGCTTGACGACGAAGAAAGTGAAGCAGAAAGGGGGTCGACGGACTGCCTCACGTCGCTGAAAAGTGGTCGACGAGGAGGTCGACGGACTGGTTGAGCTTGACGAAGAAGACGAAGACGAAGAAACAACAACCATGGTTGTTGGTCGTTCATGGTGGAGCTGGGGTGGTGACGACGAGAGGGCAGCTGAAGACGAAGCAACAGCCATGGTGGCTGACTGGAGCTCGACGGACTGTGAGGAGCTGGAGGTCGACGCAACGGAGATGAAGAAGAAGAAGCAGCAGGTGAAGCTGGTTGGAGCTCGACGGACTGTTTGAGCTCGACGAAGAAGATGAAAGACGGGGCAGCTGCTGCGTCAATGGCGACGGAGTAAATGGTGGTGAGGGGGCAGTCATAGATGGCGTGAGGGGGAGCAGAAGCAGCGAGGGCAGCCATGGGAGGAGGGTTTGTTTGGGGGAAGGAGAAGAAGAGGGGGGCGGGTGGCGGGTGTTTTTTAGGTTAGGGTTTTTCAAAAAATGAAAAATAGAAGAAGGGGGGTGTTTGTTTGGGTTATGGGGCGGACTGGGTCGGGTCGACCCGGTGGGGGTTATTTGGTTTGGGCCTGGTTGATTTAAATTAAAAGGTGGCCCAATCCGCTTTTCTTCTTATTTCCAATGCTTCTTTTTTTTTATTTTTTTTTTCTTAAACTAAAACTAAATTCTAAAAATCCTAAATTATCCTATAGAACTAAATTAATTTATAAAATTGCAAAATAACTCTCAATAATAATTAACACACAATTAAATAGAAATTACGATAAAATCACATAATTTGAACATTAAATGCTAAAAATGCAATGTACATTATTTTTATGATTTTTATTCTTGTAAAACAAACTTAATTGCTACTAATTGTAGAATTAAATCCTAAATGCAAATGCGATATATTTTTGTATTTTTTTATTAATTTAACAAATAAACATGCACGGACAAATACAAATAATTATCCAAAAATGCCACGAAATTCTCAAAATTGCACACAAAAGAAAAATTATTTTATTTTGAATTTTTTGGGAGTAATTCTCACATAGGTCAAAAATCACGTGCTTACAGCTGCCCCTCTTTGTCCGAAAACACGAAGAGTTTTCATGTAAAGATAAAGTGAGCGATTTTTGCCCATCCGAGTACTCCGTGTGAAGCATTTTTTGAAAAAGATTTAACCGAACCTTTGCTTCAAAGGTTTCCTACATATCCCTGGCTAGAAGGGAATCAGGTTAATGTAGTTCAGGAAGTTTTGGTAGCTGGGACTACCATGGGAATGCAATGTTACTGCTGTTGTTATTACTGCTTGTCGACCTCCTTATTACACCACGCTGGAAGAAAACAAGAAGCTAGACTAAACTATAATCTTTGAATTATAAAATCTTATCTAGATCTTCAGTCGTGCTCTTGTATCTCTTGTTGCTTTGATGTCTCGGTGACTCCTCTGGTATTTCTTGTCTTGTATTTTCCCTTGACTTGCCGATCTCGAACTGCTTATGTCCTTCTCGGGAGCTTCGCATTATTTTTCCATTGAATCTTGAACTTCCTTCCTCTGCAGGGGATTTTTGTTGTTTCCCGCTGGGGATTTCGGTTGTATTCCTCTCTGCTGTTTCTTTAACTTCTGGCTCGACTTGTGGTCTTCCTTCTGATTTCCGTTGTTTTTTTTGTTGTAACCCTCTGCTTTACTGACTTCAAACTTCCATGTATTCCTCTGTTATATGGGCGGACTCCCAACTTCTTCAACTTAAAATGTAAAGACTGAAACGTATTCCTCTGCTATATGGGCGGGCTCCCAACTTCTTCAACTTAAAATGTAAAGACTGAAATGTATTCCTCTGTTATATGGGTGGGCTCCCCACCTCAACCAACAACTTTGAAAATAAATCGCCATTCCGTTCTTCAGGTGGTGCTCCTGACCTCAACAACAACTTCAAAAATAAATCGTCATTCCTTTCTTCAGGCGGGCGAGATTTCAACAACTTCGAAAAATAAATCGCCATTCTGTTCTTCAGGGGGGCTCCTGACCTCAACAACTTTTCGAAAGATAAATCGCCATTCTGTTCTTCAGGGGGGCTCCTGACCTCAACAACAACTTCGAAAATAAATCGCCATTCCTTTCTTCAGGCGGGCGAGATTTCAACAACTTCGAAAAATAAATCGTCATTCTATTCTTCAGGGGGGGCTCCTGACCTCAACAACAACTTCGAAAAATAAATCGTCATTCTGTTCTTCAGGGGGGGGCTCCTGACCTCAACAACAACTTCGAAAATAAGTCGCCATTCCTTTCTTCAGGCGGGCGAGATTTCAACAACTTCGAAAAATAAGTCACCATTATGTTCTTCAGGGGGGACTCCTGACCTCAACAACAACTTCGAAAGATAAATCACCATTCTGTTCTTTAGGGGGGCTCCTGATCTCAACAACAACTTCAAAAATAAATCGCCATTCCTTTCTTCAGGCGGGCGAGATTTCAACAACTTCGAAAAATAAATCGTCATTCTGTTCTTCAGGGGGGCTCCTGACCTCAACAACAACTTCGAAAGATAAATCGCCATTCTGTTCTTCAGGGGGGCTCCTGACCTCAACAACAACTTCGAAAATAAATCGCCATTCCTTTCTTCAGGCGGGCGAGATTTCAACAACTTCGAAAAATAAATCGTCATTCTGTTCTTCAGGGGGCTCCTGACCTCAACAACAACTTCGAAAGATAAATCGCCATTCTGTTCTTCAGGGGGGCTCCTGACGTCAACAACAACTTCGAAAATAAATCGTCATTCCTTTCTTCAGGCGGGTGAGATTTCAACAACTTCGAAAAATAAATCGTCATTCTGTTCTTCAGGGGGGGGCTCTTGACCTCAACAACAACTTCGAAAGATAAATCGTCATTCTGTTCTTTGGGGGGGGGGCTCCTGACCTCAACAACAACTTCGAAAATAAATCGTCATTCCTTTCTTCAGGCGGGCGAGATTTTAACAACTTCGAAAAATAAATCGCCATTCTGTTCTTCAGGGGGGCTCCTGACCTCAACAACAACTTCAAAAAATAAATCGCCATTCCGTTCTTCAGGCGGGGCTCCTGACCTCAACAACCATTTTCCTTCTAACTTGAATTATCTTTCTTCAAAACTACTTCCCTCAAAACTTGTACCGTCTTCTATGCGAACTGGTAGGGATAACATTTTTCAAAAATATGTTATCTTACTCCTTCAAAGACTACTTCCCTTAAGACTGATGTTTCATTCCTCTGCAAACCATTTCCTTTTGCAAAAATGGTCTTCCTCTTTTTTTTTTTTTTTCTTTTTTTTTTGTTCGAAGACTACCTCCCTTAAAACTCGTGTTATCTTCCTCCTGACATTGCTTTCCTTAAAACTTATTTTTCCTTCTCCCGAAGAAACTGCTGGGGACACCGCTTTCCACCAAACTTGTGTTAGACTTCTCCAAAATTTTCGAAATGAACGAAAATTTTCTGCCCCAGTTTGACAATTTTCTTGTGGCGCATCTTCCCATTGTCAGTAACATTCCCTGTCCCTGCTTCAAATCAAAGAAAATTTGGTCACTTTAAAATGTGGTGGTTGGTTGTGATACTCCTGCTGGGGATGCTATCAACCATTTTCCCATTTATGCGTTGTCTGACCATCTTGAACTGGGCGGATACCTTCCGGCCTTCTTGACGATTCCTTATTCACAAACCTCTTAACCATTTTCCCAGTCTCCTTATCTGACCTCATGTATTTTCATGCCAGCTGATTTCACTTGAAGATTTTGCGTGTTCGTTCATTGATTAACCACTCCTTCCTCGTCTGTGTTACCGAAATACCCTTTTCCCGGTGCAGACC
This sequence comes from Nicotiana sylvestris, assembly GCF_000393655.2. NCBI lineage: Eukaryota > Viridiplantae > Streptophyta > Magnoliopsida > Solanales > Solanaceae > Nicotiana > Nicotiana sylvestris. The sequence goes on along the minus strand of NC_091064.1, from coordinate 198,277,102 downwards.
CAATATCTTCTTTTGCGGTACTGTCCGTGAACTGGCATTTCCCCAACCTTTGAGTCTCCTATGAATTTCCCAATTATGGTCATTGCTTTCCACGTTATTCTTTCTTGGTTTTCCGCTGGCCTTGGCCTTATAACTCTCGATTTCTGCTGGGGATATCCTTCTTGACACTAGTCCATCCTTTTGTCAATCTCATCATCGAATATACCCTCAGTTCAATCCCCTTGGCCCTCTTTTTGTTGCACTGTCCCTGAATTGATATGGACCAATCTTGGGTATTTTACGCGAACCTCAAAGCACGTTGACTATTACCAGCTCATTGTGCTTGTTCTTTCCTGACTTATACCAATTTGACGTACTAGTCAGATCTCGTCTTGCATAATTGGAAAGATGATGGCAAATTTTGAAATCATTTCTCACTTGTTCTGACCAAAGAGACTCAAGAAGAGGAAATGACAAAGGTAAAAGGAACAGAGTAAAAGGCAAAAGAAATAGATGACTCCTAACAAGAAAACTACGAAGTAAAACCTATCAAATATGGATACAAACTCTATTGGCCATGACATGCACATGTGGCCTATCCTCTATCGTTAATCGCCTTTCACAATCTTCGTCTGGTGCTTTCCTGTATGATTCTCAATCTTTATTCGACTTGTAGTGCCCGAAGGGTTTTCACTATCAAGCCTCTCTCATTTTGATTTTCTCTCGACTTATAGCCGCCTCAAGGTGCCCGTGAAGGTTTTCACCGATAAGACTCTCTCATTTTATTACTTTTCTGCCGAGGATCAGAGTGTTATTCTCGACTTCCATTTGCATGACTTGACATCTTTCGAAGACTGATCAAAAGGTCTTTCTTTGGACCGTAACGTGGGGTTTTGGATAGGGCTAGAAAGAGAGGGTATTAGCGGCTCAAACGAATCAATTTGGGTTCAAAATTTACAACCTTCGGAACCATATTTCTTTACATCAAACACAACTTCTGCCCCAGTTTCTTGCTTGGGGATTTTTGATTTTTTGTTATACTATGACCGAGCCGTGAAACGCCTACGTATCCTCTTTGAGGAATCAGGTCAAACGTAGTTCCCAATTCCTTTTTTGCTTTCCTTTCCACTTATTTATTATTTTCTTTTCTTTTTCTTTCTTTTTCTCATTTCTCCTTTCTCTTTCTCTTTTTTTGTTTTGTTGTTTCTGTTGTTTTCATTTTCCTTTTTCTTTTTCTTTTTCTTTTTCTTTCCTGCTTGTGTTTTCTATTCCTTGCTACTGATTCCAAACGAGTGGTATGAAAGAAAACTAATAAGGCTCAAAAGGGTTAACGAAGGATAAAGTGTTTAGATAGCAGAATAAAATGCCTTCGTCATTCCAATTTTCAAAACATGCCAAGCACAAACAACACAATTAAATATTCACCACATCTTCTGATTGTGCCAGACTTGATAACCATATCCGCACATTCGCCTTGTCATTTGTCATTTTTAAAACACTGCTGGGCAATGCTCTCACTTTCGTTAGCATAAACGACCCCCTTGTCATTATGGCTAACTTGCTTTTATGGTTTTTCTTTATGTTTTACTTGCCCCAGTTTCACATGGCTCGGGCTTCAAAGGATCTCAAGTTGTTCCTATTTCCCTTAAGTGTCCCGATCATCTCCCAATGGCTTTATAATTAACTCTTAAGATGAGGCCCAAACTGTGCGTGCATGTCATGTCATTAGAATCGGTGTTGAACAAAGACAAAACAAAAGGATAAAAAAAACTAAACAAAGAAGATGACTGGAGGTAACGAAAGACCGGAATTTGCAGTAGACAAGCGATGAAATGGTTCGTATAATGAAACAAGTGAAACAGCTGGGGTACAACCTTGGAACAAACCCCAAAACAACCCTAGACCACACTAGACAAACCACTATGACAAAAATGGAAGGATAAGAGGGTTTGATACAAGACAATGTCTGGATTACAACCCTGCAAATAACCCGGACAACAGAAATGATAACAAAATGAACCACCAAAACTCCTCCCTGACCAACCAAGAAAGGAGTGTCTTTCCAATTTCCAAGCTCGGCATCTTAGCCACTGAATTCGGCATCAACATTACTGGTACCTCCACCAGCTTCCATCTCATTGTTCTTAACAAATTACTTTTGGGTTCCCTTTACGGGCTCATTCTCAAGAGCCACCTTTGATAGCACTGAGAACTCTGCAATGCGCGGACCTCCGAGGACCTCAGAAGACTTCTCATATTCCTTTTCAAAGCAAGTCATATTCGAACACTGCATCTAGATCGAACAAAGCAAGTCATTACCCATAGGCGACGGACTTTGGCTAGTGTCTGTTGCATATGGATTTTGCATGACAATGTCACCTGCATCAATACGCTTCTGAATTGCTTTCTTTAGCTTCCAACACTTCTCTGTATCATGCCCCGGGGCATTTGAGCAATATGCACACCTTCGAGAAAAATCAAGCTTCTTTGACATAGGGTTTGACATTTTTATTTGAATCGGCTTCAACATGTCCAATTGCTTCAACTTTTGGAACAAACCGGCATATGATCATCCAACAGTGGTGAAAGCCTTTTCTTTTTTCAGCAACCTCTCATTCTTAAATGCTTGATTGGGCCGAAAACCTGATCCAGAGGGCTTTCGGTAGGCTTGTGAGGGTGGATAGGCATTTTGCGGAGCTGGGTACTGGGAAAGTGAAGCATGTTTTTGGGAGTCCCGTGGAGAGAAGTAGCGTTGGGGAGGGGAGTAGTGTTGGAAGGATATAGCTGGACGACGAGTGCTGGAGCTACTCGGGTGGCTTGAAAAGTTGTTATAAGTGGGTTGATATGGAGAGTATGGGGATCATCCGTTATTGTGTTAGGTGCTTGGGTAAGGACAAAGTTCAAGAAGCTAGGCGATGGCGGGGGTGGTGCTTTACCAGTCGTCCATGCCCGATACATGTCTTCCACATGCTGTCTCAACATTCTTACCTCTTCTACCAACCCGTAATCCTGTTCAACCAACCACTTTTGGGCATCGGTACCAACCCACTCAGTTTTATTGTTCTCTGCCATTGTCTTTTCCCTTTGTGTTGCAGGGAAGCGTTACTTTCAGGACCACAACCAACCACCTTTCTAAAGATTGAAAAGGAACAAAAATGAGAGCAACCGGTTAGCGTTAGGGTTTTTAACAGATAGGAAAAACACACATTGAGGATGCAATACAACTAGGCAGTTAACCCTTTCTATCATGCATTTGCTTTAGAAACGTGTGTCATTTCGGCTTCTCATAATTGTGCTCCTTTTGAATGCCTTCCCCCCTTTTTTCTTTCAATTTTTCTCTTTTCTATATATTTTTCTTTTTTGATGGTGTTCGAATCTTATATGGATTGCCTACGTATCATGTCCCCGCATGAATCAGACCGGGCGTAGTTCTGCCACATAAAAGGTAAACAACAATAAAAAAAATTTAGAATCACTTAAAGACGAACAACAGACTCGAAAGTCAAACGGCCCACATTCTCTAATCAAAAGAAATACTAACTCAAGCAAAATAAAATGACAGATTCCCTCCCCTATATGTCGATTTTGACCAAACGACTGTTTTTGCAAACGTGGCCCCTTCCCAATTTCACATGAATTTTGAGGTCGGGAAGATTATTTTATGACACTTCACAAACTTGTCCGTTCTTTTACGAAAATAGCCTTTTGACAACTGAAAGATACTCTAAGGCTATCTCGGCAAGAACGGTTTAAGACACCGCCAAAGCTGGCTCGGCTTATTTTGACCAAAAATCTAAATGGTATTCTTGACGAAGATTTTAAGGCTGCATTAGCTAACCGACCAAAATCCTAAAAACATGACCAAAAGTGGCCGTTTATGCAAAGTCAGCCTTCCGGCGTCCTTTTTGGTAATATTCAGCTATTTCTAACAAAAACAACATCACCCAACTCTATGAAAAATTAAATTTTTTGACATTGTTTTGGCTATTTTTGCAAAAGGGGAGGTTGGACCCGATGAGGGCTGCCTACGTATCTCACATCCTGTGAGAATCAAACCGGCGTAGTTCGGGCCGATCAAGAATAAAGGAAATAAACTAACTTTTTTTCGAATAAAATACTTACAAAGAAGAGAGAAAATATTTTTGGATTTCGATTTGTTTTTTTTTTTTGAAAAGAAAGACGTCTAAAGAAATATTTTTTTGAATTTTAACTTCTTTTCCTTTTTTTTTTGAAATTTCGAAAAAAAACTTCTAACGAAGAAAGGAAATATTTTTGGAATACTACTCTGAATTTTCATTTTTCAAAATTTCGGTAGGGTTTTGACACTACTTGAACATTGGTTTTGTTTTTCTAAAAATAAGTAGTTATCTCTCTACAATGCTATTTTTCTTTTTCTTTTTTTTTCACAGTTTTTCAAAAGTTCTCGATTTCAGAAGCCGGTCAGCATGCAGATCTGAAGCAAATAAATGTGCAAAACAAACAGGATGCAGCATGATGATCTTTTTTCATTTCAGGTTGCTTGTCCTAGACGGACCCAACCCCTGTGTTGAGTCCCCTAAGTCAAATGCAACATGATGCAAATAAACATTCCTACTAGGGATCCGACATGAGGTCAAGTTATTCTAGGTTCAACCTGGGTATATGTGCTAGACAGTGTACCCGAGCGGACAACTCGAGTTGAGGAAGGAGCTCCTTTCCGGGAACATAAAGGCCAGCCGACTTAGAAACATTCCGAGCCTCTTTTATTTCAGGGTATGACACTAACAGAATAGGGAGTCTCAACCAGTAAGCACATCCCCAGAGGTGAGAAGAGAAGGTTTCAGAACAGTTTATATACAGTTCAGATAATATCAAAGCGGTAAAAGCAACATTTAGCACATTAAAGCTCAATCACACGATAAAGCCAAATACAACAATTATTCTAAGCTCGAATTTCTAACCCTGAACCAGTGGTTCTGGGTTAAGTCCACAGCAGAGTCGCCAGAGCTGTCACACCTCCTTTTTCGCCTGCACCCGCGCCACTGCAAAGGGGCGCGAAAGGGAGTTTTTTCCAATTAAATGACAATCGAAACGAGATTTATTTATTTATTTCAAAGTCGGCACTTGGGAGATTTATGGTGACCCAAGTCACCGGTTGAATCCTGAATCGAGGAAAAGAATGACTCTGTTTAACAGTCTGCGCACTAGAAATCCGGATAAGGAATTCTGTTAACCCGAGAGAAGGTGTTAGGCATTCTCGAGTTCCGTGGTTCTAGCACGGTCGCTCAACTGTCATATTCGGCTTGATTATCTGATTTTATACAATTATGAACTTATGTGTAAACTTTAAACTCTTTACCGCTTTTATTATTATTATTATTTTAATAGAGAATTACAACATTGTGAAAAACGTATATCGAACCACGTCACATCAATGTACCCGTGGTTATCGACACATTTCGACTCTGTCGAAATTTGGATTTGGGTCACATAAATGTGCACCCGAGTTTAAGAAAGTAAATTGTTAAAGGCGCGCCTAAAGCGACTAGCGTATCATTATTTTGGGTAAGGCCATGAAATTTGCTAAACGACCGATCCCGAAGTCTATACAATTATTAACTAATTATTGAGGGCCCCGCAACTTGTGCGTTTTATTGGGCGAGGCTCTTCTCGTTTATTTTAAACGGATAATCCTAAAGTGCCTACATTTTTTCTATTAAATTTGTCTCTAAAAATGAAAGAGAAAAGGTCATAATTTATTTACATGCTTACGGGTTGTTATAGTCGGGTTCCGAACACAATTTGTTAAATCAGAATGTAAACACAATATGGACAACCCGTTGACCAACGTGGGCCCAGGTTCACCGCATGTAGTATTAAACGTGACTTGGGCCGTCTTATTCCAATATTGGGCCTAGCTAATTATTTCTACACATGTTCACAATTTTTGCACTTATAGAGATATAAGATGATAGTATCTAACTAAGCAAGTTACATGCAAGTTTTAGAAAGAGCAATTAATTGGAATGAAATACCTTAAGGGTATAGTTTTAATCCTAAATTCAAACAATTGATTGTTGGAGCTAGATTGCCATGATATTAAAACAGTCTACTGACCTGGTTTTATTTAACATGCATTTGAACTCATACTACCTAATAACCAAACTAAAACAACGGGGCATTATTGACTACATTACTATAACACTGTCCAGTTATACAGAAATGGCAGAAATTTTTACGAAACAGTAGTGTATTGAATGTTCTGAGTACAATCAGTAACAAAACTAAATCAAATTAAAACTTCAACTCTTTATTTGTATTCATGCTTCATGTTTCAACTTACAGTAACCAGCGTGTCAGTTGTGTACCTGATATTGGAAGCAAAAGAAGAGGAAGATCAGCAGAAATGCAATAGCATATAACAACAGCAACACCGAGCAACCAGTAACAACCAACAACGAGAAACCTTTTTTAGATTTTAAAATCAAGCAAAAAATCTAGCAATAACCAGTGAAGTAGTAGCAAATAACCAACCAAACTCAAGGAACAAACCAAATGAAAATCCAGAAAACACCAACAACAATCAACGGGCAGAAACAAAGTGAACCTTTTTTAGATTGAAAGACCAGTTAATGTATAACCCTTAAATTCTGACTCCGTATATCCAGTGTATTCAGAATATATATCGGGTGTATACTACTCTCTCTTTAGATTTCCAGGATGTTTTTTCTGTTCCGAAAAATCCCCGTTTCTCTCTTAATGTTCAGAAAATCCTCAATTCTCTCTTAATGTTCCGAAATCCTCCCCCAATTCTCTCTTAATATTCAGAAAATTCCCTCCTCTCTCTTAATATTCAGAAAATCCGTCTTCGAATCCCTCTTAATATTCAGAAAATTCCCTCTTTAACTTGTGTCCAGTCCCTCTTTTTTTATAGCCAAACTTGAAGCACTTAAATTAAATCCCACCATCTTCTCATCATCCCCCATTTGAATCCCACTACTTAATGTTTTGTCCCCCATTATATTAAACAAATATATTAGTTCCCACTACCACATATCTTTTCTTTATTTAATTCACTTATTCCCCACTACCGCATGCTTTGTCCCCCACTATATTAAACAATGTATTAATTTCCACCATTATGTCTTGTCCCCCACTATGTATTATTTTAATATATTAGCGCTTAGTGGATAGAACACTCAAATTAATCAATTACTAAAACTTAAAATCCCGAAAATGCCTCTGAAACTACTGAAATTACCATTCTACCCCTGAAAATACTACAATTTACCATTCTACCCCCATCCCTTTCAATCTGTACCAAAACCATATCAGCTATAACCAATTCACCTAATCAATTAATCAAATTACAGCAGCTATAACCAAATCAAACCTGACAATTGACAACTAATAATCAAACTCTGCATAATAAACTCGCCAAACAAACTCCTAATCGAGAATGTTCATGAATTAACAACAAAGTCAGATTCATATCCGAACAAACTCATCAAAACAAACAAGTAAATCCAAATCACTAAACTCGATCATCAGTTGACCTCAAACTAATTCAAACAACATCATAACCAAGATGAATGATTCATACTAAATCAAAAACTAAAGACCAAACCATAAACACTCACATTAAATCACTTGATGAAAAACTAATGAACTTTAAACAAAAAATGAACACGAATTAAATCCAACAACATTACAACAAAGATGAATGATTCAAACTAAATCACTCGACATTCGACATTAAATTACTTGATGAAAAACTAACGAACTTCAAACAAAAATGAACACAAATTATCTCTAACACAAACAAAGACCTGGGTTCGAATTCAAACCAACCTATCGGAACACGAACATAATCATAGAATGAAGAAAAGGAGCGGAAGATGAATTTAATGAACGAAAACTAAAAGAAAAGAGAACGGAAACCTACTAGTTTGAAGTCCGAGTTCGAACAAAAAACTCGACATATGACTGAGCTGCTGGTTCACGGCTGGAAATGGGGAGCAGTTGCTTGACTGATGAAGAAGAAGAAGCGGCCATGGGAGGGGGTCGTTGGAGCTTGCGACTGGAGGGCTGCCATGAGGTGTTTGTCGTTCATGGCTGGAGCTTGACGATGAAGAAGGTGAAGCAGAAAGGGGGTCGACGGACTGCCTCACATCGCTAAAAAGTGGTCGACGAGGAGGTCAACGGACTGGTTGAGCTTGACGAAGAAGACGAAGACGAAGAAACAACAACCATGGTTGTTGGTCGTTCATGGTGGAGCTGGGGTGGTGACGACGAGAGGGCAGCTGAAGACGAAGCAGCAGCCATGGTGGCTGATTAGAGCTCGACGGGCTGTGAGGAGCTGGAGGTCGACGCAACGGAGATGAAGAAGAAGAAGAAGCAGGTGAAGCTGGCTGGAGCTCGACGTACTGTTTGAGCTCGACGAAGAAGATGAAAGACGGGGCAGCTGTTGCGTCAATGGTGACAGAGTAAATGGTGGTGAGGGGGCAGCCATGGATGGCGTGAGGGGGAGCAGAAGCAGCGAGGGTAGCCATGGGAGGAGGGTTTGTTTGGGGGAAGGAGAAGAAGAGGGGGGGGGTGTTTTTTAGGTTTTTTAGGTTAGGGTTTTTCAAAAAATGAAAAATGGAAGAAGGGGGTATTTGTTTGGGTTATGGGGCAAACTGGGTCGGGTCGACCCGGTGGGGGTTATTTGGTTTGAGCCTGGTTGATTTAAATTAAAAGGTGGTCTAATCCGCTTTTCTTCTTATTTCCAATGCTTCTTTTTTTCTTTTTTTTTTCTTAAACTAAAACTAAATTCTAAAAATTCTAAATTATCCTATAGAACTAAATTAATTTATAAAAGTGCAAATTAACTCTCAATAACAATTAACACACAATTAAATAACAATTACGATAAAATCACATAATTTGGACATTACATGCTAAAAATGCAATGTACATTATTTTTATGATTTTTGTTCTTGTAAAACAAACTTAATTGCTACTAATTGTAGAATTAAATCGTAAATGCAAATGCGATATATTTTTGTATTTTTTTTATTAATTTAACAAATAAACATGCACGGACAAATACAAATAATTATCCAAAAATGCCACGAAATTCTCAAAATTGCACACAAAAGGAAAATTGTTTTATTTTGAATTTTTTGGGAGTAATCTCACATAGGGCAAAAATCATGTGCTTACAATGACGCCAAATCGTTAATGCAAATACCACCCCCGCAAGTTCTAAGTCATGTGTTGGATAATTCTTCTCATGGTTCTTTAGTTTCCTAGAAGCGTAAGCGATAACCTTGACATGTTGCATTAATACACACCCAAGTTCAATCATTGAAGCATCACAATATACAACATACCATTCGTACCATCTGGTAAGGTCAACACTGATGTCGTGGTCAACCTTGACTTCAACTCTTGGAAGCTCTTTTCACAAGCATCTGACTGCTAGAATTTAGTTGCCTTCTGCATCAATTTAGTTAATGGAGAGACAAGAGAAGAGAACCCATCCATGAACCTTTTGTAATACCCAGCTAGACACAAGAAGTTGTGAATCTCTGTCGGAGTTGTAAGTCTAGGACAATTCTTCACGGCTGCAATCTTATGAGGATCAACCTTTATTCCATCGTTGGAGACAAAATGACCCAAAATAGTGACAGACTCGATCCAAAACTCACATTTCAAAAACTTCGCATACAACTTGTGTTGATACTCAGTCTGCAAAACTTCCTTGAGATGATCGGCGTGGTCCTATCGACTTTGTGAACACAAAAGAATGTCTTCAATGAACACTATCACAAAAAAGTAAAGGAAAGGCTTGAAGATTCGATTCATAAGATCCATGAAGGTTGTTGGGGCATTCATTAGCCCAAAGACATCACCGAAAACTTAAAGTACCCATATTGAGTTCTAAAATCTATTTTCGGAATATCTTGCTCCCTTATCTTAATTTGGTGATGCCCCGATCTTAAATCAATATTGGAGAAGTACTTAGAACCATACAAATGATCGAACAAGTCATCTGTCCTTGACAACATGTACTTATTCTTGATTGTGACCTTGTTGAGCTGTCGATAGTCAATACATATCCTCAATGACCCATCATTTTTGCTTACAAAGAGAACTGATGTGGCCCAAGGTGACACACTTGGTCATATGAAACCACTCTTTAGAAAGTCTTTTAACTACTCTTTCAATTCCTTCAATTCTGTCGGAGCCATTCTATAGGGTGGAATTAATATAAGATGCATGTCTGGTAACACATCGATCCCAAAGTCAATCTCTCTGTCTAGTGGGATTCTAGGAAGTGCGTCAGGAAAGACCTTCAAAAATCCACTCACAACTGGCATAGACTCAAGTGTTGGTGCATCAGCATCAATGTCCGTGACTCAGACCAAATGGTAGATGCAGCCTTTGCCGATCATCTTTGCGGCCATAAGGTAAAAAATAAACCTACCCTTAGGCACAATATCATCCCCTTCCACTCAATGACTAGCTCATTTAGAAACTCAAACCTAACAGTTCTGGTTCGACAATCAAGTTTGGCAAAACATGAATACCAGTTCACCCATTATCATATCAAAATCCTCTATCACCAATTCATTGAGATCGGTCGTGGTGTCTCGATTATACATTGTGACAATACAATCCCTATAAATCATTGTGGCCACAATAGAGTCACCAACTAGAATATAGATAGAGAACGGCTCATGAAGGTGTTTCGGTTCTATCCTAATTTCCATAGCAGCATAAAAAGTGACATACAATAATGTGGAACTAGGATCTATAAGAGCATACGCATCATAACATTGGACAATCAGTATACATATGACGACATCTGGAGAAGCCTCTAATGCTGGCGACCCTTTATATCATAGAACCTACCACATCCTCCTAAACCTTGGTAACCACCTCTAGCTACACCATACCCTGCGGCTGGCAGAGTACCTCTAGCCGTAGGAGGTGCTGTAGAAGTAGTAGCCGATAAACTGGCCGGTTACGCCATACACCTACCCACACTCTGATGGGACGAAAGGTAATCTCTCTAAATATGACCTTTAGACCAGACCCGAAGCATATGGGATGGTTCATATAGTAGACTCCTGAGTGCACCTTCCCACACCTAGGGCATGAGGGCCTCATTGCGATTGGAATCCCCCACTTAACTTGACCTACTGATAAGATCTCATATTGCCTTGACTCGACCTAAAATGACTCCACTACTGCTGAATGCACCCTGATGGCAGTGCACTAGCTGAAGAATGAGCAAAATAATGTGATGGTCTAGACGACCCTCCCCTAAACATCGCATTTACACCACTACCACCACTGGAAGAACTACCAATGTTTCCCGCGGACCGGGCCTTCTCATTACCATCTCGCTCCATCCTGTTCTTCAGAATTCAAGGTGGTTATAGCAGCCTCGTTGATAACCAAATGGATATGGTCTTGCACAAATTGGTGCACCCTAGCCTCTATATTTGGCAGCATGTATATAACATACTTGAAAAAATGCACAACTTTCAAATGGTAGTTCCACACACTTATACTACCTTGCTTCAAGTTCTCAAACTCAGCGGCAGGGATTGCCCTAGTCTCGACAGGCAAGAAATGATCCATGAAAGCATCTTCATACATGTCCCACTTTTTCGAAGGGATACCCTTCTCATAGTACTCTTCCTACAACTCAAACCATGAATATGCTACTTTTTTCAGGCGATAGGAGGCCACTCCACTGCTCTGTCTCATTTACACGCATCATACGGAGAGTCTTGTGCATTTCATTAATAAACTCATGTGGTTCCTCGGGCTTAGTACTCGTGAACACCAGAGGATCCAACTGAAGAAATATGTTCACCTTAGAACTAGTTGAATCTCCTTGATAGCTAGAGAAAGTAGGTGTGTAAGGAACTTCGTGTCGCGGCTGCTTCACTTTGCTGCGCTGCGGTCTCATGAACTGAACTTATTTACCTTCCCACACTCGAAGCGAATGGGTGTTGTGTCGTGGGTCAGTTTCAGGGTGGGGAGCGAAGAAAGACCAGAAGAATGATTCATTTGGATCGACGAGATTTTTTATCCCAAAAAAAGAATCAATGGATTAGGAAGCCACTATATGAGTCAACATATGTACATCTCCCCTAAGGTCCCCATAAGAAATACTAGGACCGGGGGTTGAGGCTGGAGGTGGAACTGGAATATCAGTTGGAGGAGGAATATGTGCATTCTCAACAGGAATAGTAGAATCAGGAGGTGTTGCGGTTGGGGGAATTTCCTCATCCCTAGAGTGCTCACACGGAACATCGGGCGCCTTATCAACTGCCACTCATGGGTGGCATTGGCCCTTTGTCCACTCCTCGCCTTCTTCTTAGGCTTCATGTACTGAAAAATTAGAATAACCACGAGTTCGAAAAGGGGACAGTCTCATAATAAGTTTTATCGCACGATCTAGAATATAAAATAAGGGTGACATTCCTAAATGCCCAAGTAGCCTCCTAATTATAGATGTTGTCTACTTCACACCGATAATAAGGACTCTACTAGAAACAGCTCCGAGACATCCTAGGACACTTTAAAATCTTAGATTTTGATACCAAGCTTGTCATACCGTAACCTTGGGAAGCAGGACCGGTGCTTAACCGAGTTACCCCAGTCAAGAAAGCCTACTTAGTGCCTACTATTCAACTCACCCAAGAATAATTTGAGAATCAATAATAAGAGATAGACACAAGAGGATGAAATGCGCAACACCCATTTACATTGCTTTTAGGAACATCGTTTGCAATTACCAAAATATTACAAGTTTATGGTTTCAAAAGTTAAAATATGTCCGACAACTACAACATCTTTAGTTTGTATCCCAAATCAAAACACAACCTACAATATGTCTACGGAGCCTCTAAGTGAACATGAGTACAATATAGAAGTATCGGCAACAAGGCCCCAGCTATACCTCAAAATACAATGTACAAGATTAAAATGATACAAGGACCCGAAATGGAATAGGGCTAACCAAATCAGCTGAGAAGAGGGTATGATGCTAACAATGATCAGTGTCATCTACTGAGGAACCACCTGCATTGACTAAAGATGCAACTTCCCCGACAAAAGGAACTTTAGTACATATGAAATAGTACTGGTATGTAAAGCTAAATACCTTATCATGGAATGGAGTGCCAACATAAAAGGAAAGAAACACAGAAGTAGAAGTAAATCAATAATATTTAAATGCTAAGTCAAAACAAAGCAAGCTTTCAAGTAAGAATTAATATTTTAGGTTAGGAGATCCTTAGTACCGACACACCACCATGCACATGGCATGGAGTCCGATTTCTTCTCGATCGGCTAAGACGTATCACCTCAATATATATTGACATAGAAACATGATACCACCATGTGTAGGACATGGTATCCGATCTCTGCCCTATCGGCTAAGCCATCTCACCACAATGTCATGTGGGTCGACATGGTCCTTTATAGATGTACATTCATCCTAATCAAGGGGAATAATATCAACATATCATAACAAGAATTTATCCCTCAATCATCTCCTACATCGGCATATATAGTTTCGATCTTGGGTCTTTACAAACCACCCTAGCTCGGTGACCTAGCGATACTCCCAAAAAAATTTGTAATATGAAAGAATTATATATATATATATATATATATATATATATATATATATATATATATATCTCAAAACCTTTCGTAAAATATTTACATTTCATTAGCACGCTTGGCGATACACGTAGATCATCATTCTTGGAACGTTGGTCACATTTCATATTTCATACTTTCATTTCTTTACTTGCCATTGATCATTATAAAACATTTAAAGACATTTGAAACATTGGAAAGTCATAGCTTAAAGTCATAAGTATGTAAGAGCTCAAAACACATTGGAAATAAGTGCAAGGCAGAGCATAGTGATTTGAAATTTGAAACATGAATTTAAAATCATAAGCCTTTGAGGTGAATCAATCATTAAATAATAGGAATAGAACTTGGACAAACCACACTTGGAGTTCTCAAGGAATTGATGGAATACGATTCTATGTAAAGAATTTAGCCAACATACCTTGATTGAGCTTTCCTTAGGATTACTACAATGTTCCAACACTCTTAGCAACTTCAATCTATAGAAACATAACCAATTTGGACAATTATTAAAGAGGAGTTCATGTAACGATCTAGTCGGTCATTTTGAATATTTTACCTCGATCCCCTAATTTATGCTTCCTCTATGTTATGTGTGGTTACGTGACTTGTCTGGGTGTTTGGTTTTGGTTTCAGGTGAGCTTCGAAGTGAAATGAGACACATAGTCCCTAAGTTGGAAGTTTAAGTTGTACGAGTTGACCGTAGTTTGACTTGTGGGAAGATGACTCCAAAATGGAATTTTGAAGGCTCCAATAGATTCGTATGGTGATTTTGGTTTTAGGAAAGTGCCTGGATGTTGATTTGGAGGTCCGTAGGTTGTTTTGGCATAAATTGGCAAAAGTTGGAAAATTTTGAAAATTTGACAAGGAGTTGACTTTATTGATATTGGAGTTAGATCCTGATTCCAGAAGTTGGAATAGGTCCGTGATATCATTTATGACTTGTGTTCAAAATTTGGAGTCAATCAGAGTTGTTTTGGTGTGAATTGGCATTGGTTTCAGAATTTGGAAGTTCATAGTTGCTTAGGCTTGAATTCAAGTTGCGAATCATAAAATTTATGTTGTTTGATGTGATTTTTGTCCTCTAGTAGGTCTGTTATGTGTGTTTGGAACTAGTTGGTATATTCGGATGGGGCCCCGGGTCCCCCGGTTGTGATTCTGATCGAATCCGAAACAAAATTGGACTTGTTGGATTGCTGAGATTTCTAGCTTCTGGTATCATTTCACCTACAGAAGGATTGGCCGTAGGTGTGGACTCACAAAAGAGAGCCGGGGATCGCAGTTTCGAAGGTGGCCATACCCAACTGGGGTTGCAGAAGCAGGATGGCCTCCACAGAAGCGAAGTTGCTTCTCCGAGGGAAAGAAGCGCATGTGCGGGCTGGTTCGTAGGTGCGACATATTTCACCGCAAGTGAGCATGTGCAGATGCAACCTTATTCTCGCAGAAGCAGAGGGGGCTGAGCTAAGTCATGTGTGCACCTGCGATGGAAATTCCGCAGATGCGGTAGTTGGGTCGCAAGTGCGAGTTGCTTGGGCAGAAAAGTGGGAAATTCCAAATGTTTGATTCATAATTCATTTTTGGATTTAGGGAGCTCGGTGAGAGGAGAATATTTGAGGGGTTTTCAAGTAAAACTTTGGAGTAAGGAATTCTAACTCGGTTTTGGTTAATTTACATGAATCTATTTTTAATTTCGTCATTAAATTAGTGTTTTGGAGTTGGAAATTTGGGGAAAATATGTGAAACTTCTTAGGCCAAAAATTGAGGATATGAAAGGGAATTTGAGGTCAGATTTGAGTAATTCTTGAATGGTTGACTCGTTTTCGAATAGGTGTTTGGATTTTATAATTTTGGCTAGGTTTCGAGATGCAAGCCTGAGTTGACTTTTTAATTCTTTACAAAGATCGTAATTTCATTGTTTGAATTAGTTTTCTATAGTCATATTTATAGTATGAAATTATTTTGGCTAGATTCGAGACGTTCGGAGTTGGATAATTGAGGGAAAGGCCTACTAGTGTATTGATTTAGCATGGTTTGAGGTAAGTAACTTGCCTAACCTTGTGTTGGGGAAATTACCCCTTAGGAGTGGTATTGTTTGTGATAATTGTAATGTGCAAAAGCCGTGTATGCAAGGTGACGAGTGTGTGCACGGGCTAAATGTGTGGAAATTACCGATTTTTAGCTATATAAATTCCTTTCGTACCTTAATTGAGTTACCTTAACATGCTATAGTCATCATTTTAAGTCTAATTTCACATGTCTACTTGTCTCATCTCTTACTTGCTAATTGCTCTACATGTTTAGTTGAAATTCTTATTTTTTTATTTCGTATTCATTATTTAACTGTTGAATTCTTTACTTTAAATTACTATTCTAGGAATATCTTGTTGTTGAAATTAGTATTGAGTTGCAATGGTCGTGATTCCTATTAAGGCAAAGTGTTAAGATGTAAAATACTATTCTATTGAGTTATTCTTCGGGTTGTTATTGTTGAAGCTTTGTGTACATTGTGATTGAGCCGTGGGCTCTTTATTATGAAGTTCTGTTATTGTTTGGTTTCTCTGGAAATTGTGACATTGGGCACTTGAGGTACAATTTGTGATACTTTGTGATATTGATATACATGCGGTGATATAAGGTCTGGGGTAGAAACGCATGTGGTGAGATAATGTGGGCTTGATACGTGTGGCTAGTAGGGGAACTACTAGAAGCCACACGGTCTGATAAAGTGGGATAAAATGCGGGATGCTATTTTGGAAAAAATAATTTTTCAAAATTAAATGTAAAGGCTCCCGCAGTGTATAAGGAAAGAATGTGAGTTATTTTGTGATTTGGGGCTATGAGGCGGTACCTCGGTAGTGACCCTTGTTGTTTTTGCTCTATTTGTTGTACTTGTCTTTGGTTGTTTGTTTCCTTAACATGTCAAATCCTTGTTTTCTTCCGTGATGTATTATTTGCATGGATTCCATGTACTTAAATCTTGGTGTACTCTTTAATTGTTTCATTTCCTTTATTATTATTATTATATTGTTAAACCTTTTGTCATGTTTCTTATTATTTCCAGTAGGGCCTTGACCTGACTTCGTCACTACTTTACCGAGGTTATGTTTGACACTTACTGGGTACTATTGTGGTGTACTCATGCTGTAAGCACGTGATTTTTGACCCTCCCCGAGAATTTTCACATTTTTAGCGTGAATATGTGAAATTAGGTCTAGTATAGCTATTTTAACTATTTTACTTTATTTCGTTGCAAAAAGAAAAAAAATCACAAAATATATATATAAATTTTAGTTTATGTATTTCTCATAAACTTGAAAAATACAAAAATTGTACTTTATTTTGGTACTTTATATAAATTCGAAAATTACAAAAAAATATAATTCTTATTAATATTCTATAGTCATTTTAACTTTGAAAAATACAAAAAAATATTACTTCAAATTTTATCTTAATATTTAAAAAACGAAAATTACAAAAATAGTTTTATTAATATTTTGTAGCTATTTTAAATCTTGAAAAATACTTAAAAAGATATAGTTTTGCTTAAATACTAGTCTTATTTTTGGTAGTTATTTTGTTTACATAGGACTAGTTAAGCAACGTTTTCCTATTTCTCGGGTCCGGGCAAAAGAATAATATTCGGGTTCAAACTACCCGGTTTTAGGCCTAATTTTCGGACCTAGCCCATAATAAACCGTGTCCAGGACACGTGGGGAACCCCACCACGCGTGGGGGACATATGCCTCGAACCCCACCACGCGTGGGGCTCATTTTTCTGGGCAGAGACTATACAAATACACGGACAAAACTTTGAAAGGGGGGACTTTTGGATTTGTTCTTCTTCCTTCTTAAAAGAAAAGAAGAAGCAGAAACCTGGGAAGCCCTTGGACCACCGGATCCCTACCTCCCCCAGCGTCCAAAACCAAAAGACCTCCCCCGTCACCTTCCCCAGCTCCCTCTCCGCCATAACCACCAGCCCCACCATCGTCAAAACCACCTCGTCACCTTCCCCGAGCTCCCTCTCCGCCATAACCACCAGCCCCACCATCGTCAAAACCATCTCGTCGCCAAACCAGTCGCCCTCACGACCAAAAAACAGTTCAACACCACCACCAAACCAGTCACCCTCACGTCCAAAAACCAGCTCAAAACCACCAGCTCCCTCCACTTCCGTCAACGGTTCAAACGACCATAACCACCTCCCCTTCGTCGACCCACTGTCGCACCCAACAGGCCCGTCACCTTCCCCCAGCTCCCTCTCCGCCATCGTCACTGCCCACATTGCCACTGTCCCCCGCCTTCGACCACCAAACACCAGCAACCACCCTTCCTCCTCCTAGCTCTAACGAACCAGTCTGCCATTTTCAGTCCGACGAGCAGCTATCGCTGCATGCCAGGCAGTCGTAGCTGCGATCCCGAGCAGCGGTGGGTTGCTGCGATCTTGCTTGGCCGAGTTGTCTGTTTTTCCGTCGAGGTCGACTCTGGTTCGTCGAGGTCCGGTGCGTCGAGGCGCTGTCCGAGGTTCCGTCGTTGTTCTTCATTCAGAAAGGTCCGGCTTGAGTTCCGTCGGAATCGTGTTTGTCGTTCTGAGTTTGTCGAGGTGCAAAGGTTAGTAAACCTCGATGTATTAGATAAATAAACTTTACGTCGAATGTTTGAGT
The DNA here is from genome assembly GCF_000393655.2 of Nicotiana sylvestris. Taxonomy (NCBI): domain Eukaryota; kingdom Viridiplantae; phylum Streptophyta; class Magnoliopsida; order Solanales; family Solanaceae; genus Nicotiana; species Nicotiana sylvestris. The sequence continues at coordinate 198,258,812 of NC_091064.1, read as the reverse complement.
TGCAATATGAAAATTGGTACGGAAATTTTCTGCCTATGTTTCATTATCTGCATTTTGGTTCATTTTTATGTTATGTTATTCTTGTTTATTTGATGTCGTTTAATTAAGTTGGACTAGTCGTTCTATGACACAAGTTTGAAGTTAATCTGTTCGTCCTTTCCTTCGGTTAGGTCATTCGAAAAAAATAGTATTAGTGCAGGCTGTTACTACTACCGAAACACTCATTCACTAAACTCCTTTTATTAAACTTCTAACAAGTCATGGGATTTTAGTTGTAAAGAGGCCGTAAGTTTTAGTATTGTTAAAGACATAAAAATGGCATCCTTTTAAAAAAAAATAAAAAAATAAAAATAATAATAATAATAATAAAGAATAAAATGAGACGAGCCTCGCCGAATAAAAGGGACAAATTGCGGGGCCCTCACAAAATATATGTATTAAATACTTAGATTCCGGGATGGGCCGTTTAACAAATTTCACGGCCCTCCCCAAAAGTAATAATGCACTAGTTGCTTTAGGCGCGCCTTTAATAATGTTATCTCCCTAAACTCGAGTGCACATTTATGTGACCCAAATCCAAATCTCAACGAAATCTAAATGTGTCTCTAATCACGGGTACATTGACTGTGACGTGGCCTGAGATGCATTTCCATGACGTTGCAAATTCTAATAAAAAATAAAATGAGACAAGCCTCGCCAAATAAAAGGGACAAATTGCGAGGCCCTCACAAAATATATGTATTAAATATTTAGATTCCGGGACGGACCGTTTAGTAAAATTCCACGGTCCTACCCAAAATAAATACGCTAGCCGCTTTAGGCGCGCCTTTAATAATTTAATTTCCTTAAACTCGGGTGCACATTGATGTGACCCAAATCCAAATCCCAACGGAGTCAAAGTGTGTCGACGACCACGGGTACATTGATTGTAACGTGGTTCGAGATATGTTTTCACGACGTTGCAATTCTTGATAAAATAACAGTAAATGACAAAAGCGGTTTAAAAGTTAAATTTTGCACATAAGTTCACACTTGTATAAAATCAGATAATCAAGCCGAATATAACAGTTGAGCGACCGTGCTAGAACCACGGAACTCGGGAATGCCTAACACCTTCTCCCGGGTTAACAGAATTCCTTATCCAGATTTCTGGTACGCAGACTGTAATATGGAGTCATTCTTTTCCTCGATTCAGGATTAAAATTGGTGACTTGGGACACCCTAAATCTCCCAAGTGACGACTCTGAAATAATTAAACCAATCCCGTTTCGATTGTCCTTTAATTGGAAAAAACTCCCTCGTACCCTCACGGGTATGTAAAAAGGAGGTGTGACAGCTCTGACGACTTTGCTGGGGATGTAAACCCAGAACCACTGGTTCAGGGTTCAAGAATTCGAGCTTAGAATAATTGTTATATTTGGCTTTATTATCTGATATTTATTACATGTTTTTTTTGCATAACGTGCTAAATGTTGTCTTTTACCGCTTTGATATTATTTGAACTGTACATATAAACTGTGCCGAAACCATTCACTTCTTACCTCCGGGGAGAAGCTCGCTGGTCGAGACTCCCTATTCTGTTAGAATCAATACCTGAAATAAGAAAGAGGTCGGACAAGTTACAAAGCCGGACGATCCCACGGGTCCCCGGTACGTAGCCCCCTCCTCGACTCGAATTGTCCGCTCGGGTACACTGTCTAGAACAAATACCCAGGTTTTGAACCTAGAATAACTCAGCTTCATGCCGGATCCCTAGTAGGAGCGTTTATTTGTATCATGTGCATTTGACTTAGGGGACTCAACACAGGGGTTGGGTCCGTCTAGGACAAGCAACCTGAAAATAATAGACCATCTTTCGGCATCCTATGTGCAACATGTTGTATTTAGTCAAGGGCGAATGGGTCATTTGGTCATTTCCAGCATGGTTTATTTTAATCAAAGCATGGGGAACATTTGTGGAATCCAAGAATTCTTGGAATTCCCTATGTCCCCCACGCTTGCTTTTGGGGAAAGCACATGGGGAACATTTGTGGAATCCAAGAAGTCTTGGAATTCCCCTATGTCCCCCACGCTTCATATGTTAGGAAAAGCGCATGGGGAGCATTTGCGGAATCCAAGAAGTCTTGGAAATCGTTATGTCTCCCATGCCACATTTTTGAAAGAAATAATAAATATAAAAAATAAAAATACAAATAAAAACAAAGCATGAAAATTCAAAAAGATTTTGTATGTTGTCATCATTTTCCACATATAAGAAAAAATCGTGAAAAAAAGAGAAAATAACAGCATAGAAGTCTTTTGAAAATGAAAAAATGTCTTGTTAGTTTGTTATATTAAAAGCAAAGGAAAAAAAAAATCATCATTGTTCTGTCTGGTGTTTTTTTAAAATATTAAAGAAAATAGTTTGTTTTGCCATTAAATGAAAATGAAAGAGAGTCTGTTTTTTTTTAAAAAAAATATATTTTTATTTTATTTTGTTTGTCTATGAAAATGCCAGAAATAAAAATAAAAAGAGTCCGGCGTTGAATGTGATTTTATTATTTGTTCCAAAAATAAGTATGTATATAATCCAAAAAAAAATTCAAAAGAAAGTTCAAAATTCAAAAGATAAAATAGATAAATAAAAAAAAAATCCGAAAATATTTTGATTCTTCTTTAGAAAATTCAAAATTCAAAAAAAACATTTTAGAAGCATTTCTTATATTAAAGGCAAAATTCCAAAAAATATTTTCTTCTTTTCTTTAGAATAAAAAAAAAACGAAAATTCAAAAAATATATATTAGTCTTTCTTTAAAAAAAGAAAAAGAAAATCAATCAAAAAATAATATTTCCTCGCTTCTTTTAAAGTAGTTCTTTAAACGAAAATTCAAAAAAGGTTAGTTCATCTGCTTATTATTATTTGCCTACTTTTTCTTATTTGCCCGAACTACGCGGGTTTGATTCTCACCGGATGTGAGATACGTAGGCAACCCTCGTCGGGTCCAACCCCCCCTTTTTGCTAAAAAGCCAAAAAACAAACAAATAATAATAATAATAATAAAAAAACATGTCAAAATTTCAATTTTGTCATAAAGAAGTCAGGTGACGCTGTTTTATCAAAACATAGCCGAATGTTCCCGAAAGGGACGCCGGAAGGCCGACTTGGCATAAACAGCCACCTTTGGGTCATTTTTTAAGACTTGGTCCAGTTGACCCCCACAACCTAAAAATCTTCGTCCCCGAGACGTTGAAAGGCCGTGTTTGCAATATTGATTTTTCTAATTTGAAAAAAACGATGAAAAAAAAAGAAGTTATAAATAAGTCAGGTGATGTTGTTTTGTCATAAATAGCCGAATGTTCCCGAAAGGGACGCCGGAAGGCCGACTTGGCACAAACAACCACCTTTGGGTCATTTTGAGATATGGACCCACACAGCCTTAAAAAGCTTCGTCCCCGAGACGCTGAAGGGCCGTGTTTTGCAACACCAAGTTTTTATTATAATTTGAAAAAAAGAGTCGACGGTCAGGTGAATACCGTCTTTTGTCACAATAAGCCGAGCCAGCTTCGGCCGCGTCTTAAACCGTTCTTGCCGAAATAGCCTTAGAATAATCTTTCAGTTGTCGAAGGGTTATTTTCGTAAAAGAATGGACGAGTTTGTAAAGTGTCGAAATAATCCTCCTCGGCCTCAAAATTCATGTGAGAGTTGGAAAGGGCCACGTTTGCAAAAAACAACCATTTGGTTAAAATTAGCAAATGGAAGAAGGAAGTTGGCCATTTGTTTTGAAGTTTGTAAACCTTTTGATTAAAATAGGTGGGTTGTTTGATTTTCAAGTTTGTAGGTCATCTTTAAACCTTTGAAACCCAGTTTGTTTTAATATGAAAGTGAAAAGAAAAAATGTTCATTATTGTTTATCTTTTATTGGCCCAAACTACGCAAGGTCTGATTCATGCGGGGTCATGATACGTAGGCAATCTCCATAAGATTCGACCACTACAAAAAAAAAAAGAAATGAAAAAAGAAATAAAAAAAAAGAAATGAAAAAAAAAAGAAATGAAAAAAGAAATGAAAAAAAAAGAAATGAAAAAAAGAATGAAAAAGAAAAAGCAAAAAAAAAAGAATGAAAAGAAAAACATCAAAAAAGAAAAGAAAAAGATGTTGTCAATAATGAGGACCGACTTTACTGAGTCCATTCTAACCTGTTTGTTTTGCAAATAAGTTAAGGTGGTTGGTTTGTGGTAAGCCGGACAATGACACCCGGAATCCTTTACTTGCACCTCATGATGCACACTTGTTGACTAAGGGTAATGATATTGAAGTTGGCAATGGTCTTGACAATACTAATGCAAAGCTCAGTGGCTAAGATGCCAAGTTTGATAAAGTGGGAGGACGCTCCGTTCCTTGGTTAGCAAGAGAGAAGCTTGTAGTGGCTTATTTTGTTGTCATTTCTGTTGTCCGGATTATTAAGGTTGTAATTTGGATTTTGTCCTGTGTCAAACCTTCTTATCTTTCCATTTTGTCATAGCAGTTTGTTTAAATTTTGTCCAGTTTGTGTTAGGATTTTATTCTGGTTGTTTTGTTTGTTTTATTATTCAAACCATTTCGCCGGTAGTCTAATACAAAGTCGGTCTTTTGTTAGTTCCAGTCGTCTTTTGTTTAGTCCTTTTATCATTTCATTCAATGCCGATTCTAGGGACATGACATGCACACACACTTTGGGCCTAGTCTTTAAAGTTAATCATAAAACCCTGGAAAGGCGATCAGACCATTTAAAGAAAATAAGGACGGTTTGAGATTATTCAGAGCTCGAGTCATGTGGAACTGGGGCAAGTTAAGCACAAAGAAAACCGTTAAAAGCAAGATTCGCCAAATTGGCATGAGGGTCGGTCATGATAATGAGAGTGTCGCCAATGGTGCTTTAGAAGTGACAAATGAACAAACAGATGTTGAATATAATTGTCAAGTCCAGCACCATCAGAAGAGACTACAAATTTAAATCGTGTTGTTTGCACTTGGCATATTTTGAAGACTGGAATGACGAAGGCATTTTGTTCTGCTACCTAAACACTTTATCCTTCGTTACCCCTTTTGAGCCTTACATATTTTCTTTCATACCCCTCGTTCAGAATCAGTAACAACGAAAAAAAGAGAAAGAAAGAAAACAACAACGAAAAAAAGAGAAAGAAAGAAAACAGCAACGAAAAAAGAGAAAAAAAAAGAGAAAAGAAAAGAAAAGAAAATTGATAACAAAAAAAAAAAACAAAAGAAAGTCAGAATGAAAAGAGGAGTTGGGAACTACGTTTGACCTGATTCCTCAAAGAGGATACGTAGGCACTTCACGGCTCGGTCATCGTTTTGAAAACAAAAAAAAAAATCAATTAAAATATCCCCAGGCAAGAAACTGGGGCAAAGGTTGCGTTTGTTGTAAATAAATCTAATTCCGAAGGTTGTAACTAATAACCCAAAAATTAATGTATTTTTGAGCCTTTTATACCTTTTCTTTCTAGCCCTATCCAAAACCCACATTACGGTCCAAAGAAAGACCTTCTGATCAGTCTTCAAAAGATGCCAAGCCAGACAAATGAAGAGTCTTACCGGCGCACATAACATTCTGTTCCACAACAGAAAGGACTCTAATCTCCAACAGAAAGAGTCATACCGGCAACACTCCAAATCCCCAGCTGGAGAGAGATATAAAACGAGAGAGTCTTATTGGTGAAAACCTTCACAGGCACCATAAGGCGATGAAAGCTGAGAGAAGAACCAAAAATGAGAGAGACCTGATAGTGAAAACCCTTCGGGCACTACAAGTCGAATAAGATCGAGAATCAGATGGGGAATCGCCAATTGAAGATCTTGAAAGATGATTGACGGTAGAGGATAGGCCACATACGCATGTCATGGCCATTAGAGTCGGTATCTGCGTTTGATAGGTTTTCATTTATAGTTTCTTTTGTTAAAGAGTCATTTTTTCCTTTCGTCCTTTATTCTGTTCTCTTTTATCTTTTTTTTTCTTTTTTCATAAAAAAAAAAAAATCCCCAATAGAGTCTGTTTGGTCAGAACAAGTGTGAATTGACTTCAAAATAGGCCATCAGCTTTCCAAAATGAGATCTGACTAGTACACCCAAGTGGTATAGTCAACAGGGAACAAACGCGAGGCCAGTGTCAAAAAGATATCCCTAGCAAAAAGGGAATTGACAGAAGGGTTGACAAGTGTCAAGAGGGATACCATTACCTTTATCAAAAGTTATAAACCTCAAGGCCAAGGCCCATGAACAGAGCAGGGAGAGCAGTGAGCATGATTTGGTAAATTCATACTAGACTAAAAGGTCCGGGAAATGCCAGTTTCCGAGCTATGTCGCAAAAGAAGAGGGATATCCCCAGCAGAAAGGGATTATCCCCAGCACATAATATCATCCCCAACAAGCTGTGGAGCGTAGAGCAAGGAAGGAGAAAGGGAAAACCATCCCAGTGGGAGTATCACGACCAACCACCATGTTTTAAACTAACAAATTTTGTCTGATTTGAAACAGGTAAGGGAAATGGCATTGATGCCAGAAATGCATGCACAGGGATATTATCAAACTGGGGCAGAAAATTTTCCTTCCATTTAGAAAAATTTCTGGAAGTCAGGTACCCCCAACATGTAAGTAAATAATTCCCCAACAGTGTTATCCCTAGCAGTTGCGAGGAGTCCAACACAAGGTTGGAAAGTCGGTATCCTCAGCGGTTCCTTTCGGGGAAAGGCAAAACGACTCTCAAGGGAGGTAGTCTTCGAAGGAAGAAGCTATGCAAAAAAAAAAAAAGAATAATAATAAATAAAAAAAAAGAATAAAAAAAAACAAGACCTAGTCCGATGAACCTTCTCCTAGGATCAAAATCTTAGTCCGACGAATCTTTCTCCTAAGATAGAGACCTAGTCTGATGAACCTTTCTCCTAGGATCAAAATCTTAGTCTGATGAATCTTTCTCCTAAGATACCAAAAAAGAAAAGACCTAGTCTGATGAACCTTCTCCTAGGATCAAAATCTTAGTCTGACGAATCTTTCTCCTAAGATAGAGACCTAGTCTGATAAACCTTCTCCTAGGATCAAAATCTTAGTCTGATGAATCTTTCTCCTAAGATACCAAAAAACAAAAAATGACCTAGTCTGACGAACCTTCTCCTAGGATCAAAATCTTAGTCTGACGAATTTTTCTCCTAAGATAGAAACCTAGTCTGATGAACCTTCTCCTAGGATCAAAATCTTAGTATGTATCTTTCTCCTAAGATGCCAAAAAAAAAAAAAAAAAAAAACATCCCCAGCGAGTCCCCTTGTAAAAATTCTCCAGCAAGCTTGCCCCAACAAAATCCCCAGCAAGTCTGTTCTGTACAAATCCCCACAGAGTCTCCCCTTGTACAATCCCCCACAAAGTCTCCCCAATATTAAAAAAAAAAAAAAATGGAATCTCCCCAGCACATCCCCAGCGAGTCCATTTGTAAAAATTCCCCAAAGATCTTACCCCAACAAATCCTAGAAAAACCGCTTTGAAACAAATCCCCAGCATGCCCCGTTGCTCAAAAATCCACACAAAGAATCCACTTTGTGAATATTCCCCCCACAGAGCTTCCTTTTGTACAAATCCCCACAGAGTATCCCCAATAAAATCCCCGTTGAGAATCTCCAAGCAAGATGGGACCCCCAAAAAAAAAATTAAAATAAAATAAAATAAAATAAAATAAAAGAGAGCCTTGCGAGGCAAATCATCACAAAATCTGGAAATACAAAGCCTGAGCAGTCAAAAGAGTTTCGCCATTTGAATCCAATCAACGGCAGGACTTTGCGACGGAAATAAGGACGCAACAAAGCAACATGAACGATCAAGGTCACCAAACCGACCGTCATTTCCGAACTAACAATTGTTCTTTGTCTGAAAAGTTGAAACATGTATAATCCAAGACAACCGTGCAAGAAGCAGGTGTCACCCAAAGAAGAAGGTACACGGGTACAAGAAATACTTTGGCAATGATGAATTCACTCGAAAGGTAAGTTTCCACGAAACTCCCTTTTATCTTCTACTAAAACAAGAAAATTCAAAAAAAAAGATCGTTTAGTATTCTCGAACTTTGTCCCCAGCCAGTCAGCATTAGGGTTTTAAACCCTAAACTGAACTTTTTTCCTTTAATCAGCATTAGGGTTATAAACCCTAAACTGATCTTTTTTCCTTTCAGCCAGCATTAGGGTTTTAAACCCTAAACTGAGCTTTCCCATGCAATCAGCATTAGGGTTTTAAACCCTGAACTGAATTTTTCCTTTAGTCAGCATTAGGGTTTTAAACCCTAAACTGAATTTTTCCTTTCAGCCAGCATTAGGGTTTTAAACCCTAAACTGAGCTTTTCCATGCCATCAACATTAGGGATTTAAACCCTAAACTGAATTTTCCTTTTAGTCAGCATTAGGGTTTTAAACCCTAAACTGAACTTTTTCCCTTTCAGCCAGCATTAGGGTTTTAAACTCTAAACTGAGCTTTTCCATGCAATCAGCATTAGGGTTTTAAACCCTGAACTGAATTTTCCTTTTAGTCAGCATTAGGGTTTTAAACCCTAAACTGAACTTTTTCCTTTCAGCCAGCATTAGGGTTTTAAACCCTAAACTGAGCTTTTCCATGCAATCAGCATTAGGGTTTTAAACCCTAAACTGAACTTTTTCCCTTTCAGCCAGCATTAGGGTTTTAAACCCTAAACTGAGCTTTTCCATGCAATCAGCATTAGGGTTTTAAACCCTAAAATGAATTTTCCTTTTAGTCAGCATTAGGGTTTTAAACCCTAAACTGAACTTTTCCTTCCAGTCAGCATTAGGGTTTTAAACCCTAAACTGAACTTTTCCATGCAATCAGCATTAGGGTTTTAAACCCTAAACTGAATTTTCCTTTTAGTCAGCATTAGGGTTTTAAACCCTAAACTGAACTTTTCCTTTCAGCCAGCATTAGGGTTTTAAACCCTAAACTGAGCTTTTTCATGCAATCAGCATTAGGGTTTTAAACCCTAAACTGAATTTTCCTTTTAGTCAGCATTAGGGTTTTAAACCCTAAACTGAACTTTTCCTTTCAGCCAGCATTAGGGTTTTAAACCCTAAACTGAGCTTTTCCATGCAATCAGCATTAGGGTTTTAAACCCTAAACTGAATTTTCCTTTTAGTCAGCATTAGGGTTTTAAACCCTAAACTGAACTTTTTCCTTTCAGCCAGCATTAGGGTTTTAAACCCTAAACTGAGCTTTTCCATGCAATCAACATTAGGGTTTTAAACCCTAAACTGAATTTTCCTTTTAGTCAGCATTAGGGTTTTAAACCCTAAACTGAATTTTTCCTTTCAGCCAGCATTAGGGTTTTAAACCCTAAACTGAGCTTTTCCATGCAATCAGCATTAGGGTTTTAAACCCTAAACTGAATTTTCCTTTTAGTCAGCATTAGAGTTTTAAACCCTAAACTGAACTTTTTCCTTTCAGCCAGCATTAGGGTTTTAAACCCTAAACTGAGCTTTTCCATGCAATCAGCATTAGGGTTTTAAACCCTAAACTGAATTTTCCTTTTAGTCAGCATTAGGGTTTTAAACCCTAAACTGAACTTTTTTCCTTTCAGCCAGCATTAGGGTTTTAAACCCTAAACTGAGCTTTTCCATGCAATCAGCATTAGGGTTTTAAACCCTAAACTGAATTTTTCCTTTTAGTCAGCATTAGGGTTTTAAACCCTAAACTGAACTTTTCCTTTCAGCCAGCATTAGAGTTTTAAACTCTAAACTGAGCTTTTTCATGCAATCAGCATTAGGGTTTTAAACCCTAAACTGAATTTTCCTTTTAGTCAGCATTAGGGTTTTAAAACCTAAACTGAACTTTTCCTTTCAGCCAGCATTAGGGTTTTAAACCCTAAACTGAGCTTTTTTCATGCAATCAGCATTAGGGTTTTAAACCCTAAACTGAATTTTCCTTTTAGTCAGCATTAGGGGTTTAAACCCTAAACTGAACTTTTCCTTTCAGCCAGCATTAGGGTTTTAAACCCTAAACTGAGCTTTTCCATGCAATCAGAATTAGGGTTTTAAACCCTAAACTGAATTTTCCTTTTAGTCAGCATTAGGGGTTTAAACCCTAAACTGAACTTTTTCCTTTCAGCCAGCATTAGGATTTTAAACCCTAAACTGAGCTTTTCCATGCAATCAGCATTAGGGTTTTAAACCCTAAACAGAATTTTCCTTTTAGTCAGCATTAGGGTTTTAAATCCTAAACTGAATTTTTCCTTTCAGCCAGCATTAGGGTTTTAAACCCTAAACCGAGCTTCTCCATGCAATCAGCATTAGGGTTTTAAACCCTAAGCTGAATTTTCCTTTTAGTCAGCATTAGGGTTTTAAACCCTAAACTGAAATTTTTCCTTTCAGCCAGCATTAGGGTTTTAAACCCTAAACTGAGCTTTTCCATGCAATCAGCATTATGGTTTTAAACCCTAAATTGAATTTTCCTTTTAGTCAGCATTAGGGTTTTAAACCCTAAACTGAACTTTTTTCCTTTCAGCCAGCATTAGGGTTTTAAACCCTAAACTGAGCTTTTCCATGCAATCAGCATTAGGGTTTTAAACCCTAAACTGAATTTTCCTTTTAGTCAGCATTAGGGTTTTAAACCCTAAACTGAACTTTTTCCTTTCAGCCAGCATTAGGGTTTTAAACCCTAAACTGAGCTTTCCCATGTGATCAGCATTAGGGTTTTAAACCCTAAACTGAGTTTTCCTTTTTAATCAGCATTAGGGTTTTAAACCCTAAACTGAATCTTTCTTTAGTCAGCAATAGGGTTTTACACCCTAAACTGAATTTTTCCTTTGTTCGGCGTTGGGGTTTTAAACCCTAAACTGAACCTTTCCCCAGCTAGTCGGTATTAGGGCTCCAACCCTGAACTGAGCATGCATATCCTTTTTCATCAATCTTATGAACTTCCTGGCGAGTAATTAACGAAATTTTCCTAGTGAAACTAGGGCAGAAAATTTCGTTCGTTTGTTTTCTCCCGCAGGTCTAACCTCGAGCCACATGGATCGAAACGACCCACGAGATGAGCCCCAGTTCGGAATCTAAGAAGAAAAAGAAAAAAGATATCCCGAGGCACCGGAGAAAATGGAAGGCAGAAGGCTACGATAGGAGTCCCCAGCACTCAATCCAAGATAGAAGCAACAAGAAGCTCACCCCAAGAATGCGAGTCAACAGTCTGAGAGGGTCAACAAAAGCTAGTCACAAAAACAAAACAAAAAAAAGAAAAAGAAAAAATGAATGAATCCGAAGCACGGATGTGGAGAACAGATGTGGTCTGCTCAAGAACTAGCGCCTACAACTAGCAAGTATCAAGGTTCAAATCCAAAAGTCTGTATGAAGCACCATTCGAGACTCAAGATCAAGTTTCAGAAGACTTAGAGATAGGAATTCTTGTAACTAGCAGCTGATAGGTTTAGTTAGTCTTTTTCAGTTATCATTTTTTGATGTAATGACAGGACCACGGACCAGAACCTCAACGGAATGGCACCTCGATCGGCTCTTCACCTCGGTACACTTCACTATCTCTCTCATTCCCGAACTACACGTGGCCTGATTCCTGTATAACCAAGGATATGTAGGCAGCTCAGATACCAGGGCTCGGTCACATTCCCTCCCTTTCCTTAAGTGTAGTCCGTCCAAGTAATGGTCGGGTCAAAAACACGTCTAGTCGTTCTTTGTCGGAAAACTCTTCGTGTTTCCAGTCAAAGAGGGGCAGCTGTAAGCACGTGATTTTTGACCCTCCCCGAGAATTTTCACATTTTTAGCGTGAATATGTGAAATTGGGTCTAGTATAGCTATTTTAACTATTTTACTTTATTTCGTTGCAAAAAGAAAAAAAATCACAATATATATATAAATTTTAGTTTATGTATTTCTCATAAACTTGAAAAATACAAAAATTGTACTTTATTTTGGTACTTTATATAAATACGGAAATTACAAAAAAAAAATAGTTTTATTAATATTCTATAGTCATTTTAACTTTGAAAAATACAAAAAAATATTACTTCATATTTTATCTTAATATTTAAAAAACGAAAATTACAAAAATAGTTTTATTAATATTTTGTTAGCTATTTTAAATCTTGAAAAATACTTAAAAAGATATAGTTTTGCTTAAATACTAGTCTTATTTTTGGTAGTTATTTTGTTTACATAGGACTAGTTAAGCAACGTTTTCCTATTTCTCGGGTCCGGGCAAAAGAATAATATTCGGGTTCAAACTACCCGGTTTTAGGCCTAATTTTCGGACCTAGCCCATAATAAACCGTGTCCAGGACACGTGGGGAACCCCACCACGCGTGGGGGACATATGCCTCGAACCCCACCACGCGTGGGGCTCATTTTCATGGGCATTGTATTACAAAAACACGGACAAACACATGGGAGAGGACAAACTTTTTGAAAAATTTGAAATACTACTGTTCTTCTTCCTTCTTAAAAGAAAAGAAGAAGCAGAAACCTGGGAAGCCCTTGGACCACCGGATCCCTACCTCCCCCAGCGTCCAAAACCAAAAGACCTCCCCCGTCACCTTCCCCAGCTCCCTCTCCGCCATAACCACCAGCCCCACCATCGTCAAAACCACCTCGTCACCTTCCCCGAGCTCCCTCTCCGCCATAACCACCAGCCCCACCATCGTCAAAACCATCTCGTCGCCAAACCAGTCGCCCTCACGACCAAAAAACAGTTCAACACCACCACCAAACCAGTCGCCCTCACGTCCAAAAACCAGCTCAAAACCACCAGCTCCCTCCACCTCCGTCAACGGTTCAAACGACCATAACCACCTCCCCTCCGTCGACCCACTGTCGCACCCAACAGGCCCGTCACCTTCCCCCAGCTCCCTCTCCGCCATCGTCACTGCCCACGTTGCCACTGTCCCCCGCCTTCGACCACCAAACACCGGCAACCACCCTTCCTCCTCCTAGCTCTAACGAACCAGTCCGCCATTTTCAGTCCGACGAGCAGCTATCGCTGCATGCCAGGCAGTCGTAGCTGCGCTCCCGAGCAGCGGTGGGTTGCTACGATCTTGGTTGGCCGAGTTGTCTGTTTTTCCGTCGAGGTCGACTCTGGTTCGTCGAGGTCCGGTGCGTCGAGGCGCTGTCCGAGGTTCCGTCATTGTTCTTCGTTCAGAAAGGTCCGGCTTGAGTTCCATCGGAATCGTGTTTGTCGTTTTGAGTTTGTCGAGGTGCAAAGGTTAGTTAACCTCGATGTATTAGATAAATAAACTTTACGTCGAATGTTTGAGTTGCAATATGAAAATTGGTATGGAAATTTTCTGCCTATGTTTCATTATCTGCATTTTGGTTCATTTTTATGTTATGTTATTCTTGTTTATTTGATGTCGTTTAATTAAGTTGGACTAGTCGTTCTATGACACGAGTTTGAAGTTAATTTGTTCGTCCTTTCCTTCGGTTAGGTCATTCGAAAAAATAGTATTAGTGCATGCTGTTACTACTACCGAAACACTCATTCACTAAACTCCTTTTATTAAACTTCTAACAAGTCATGGGATTTTAGTTGTAAAGAGGCCGTAAGTTTTAGTATTGTTAAAGACATAAAAATGGCATCCTTTTAAAAAAAATAAAAAATAATAATAATAATAATAATAATAATAAAGAATAAAATGAGACGAGCCTCGCCGAATAAAAAGGACAAATTGCGGGGCCCTCACAAAATATATGTATTAAATACTTAGATTCCGGGATGGGCCGTTTAACAAATTTCACGGCCCTCCCCAAAAGTAATAATGCGCTAGTTGCTTTAGGCGCGCCTTTAATAATGTTATCTCCCTAAACTCGGGTGCACATTTATGTGACCCAAATCCAAATCTCAACGAAATCGAAATGTGTCTCTAATCACGGGTACATTGACTGTGACGTGGCCTGAGATGCATTTCCATGACGTTGCAAATTCTAATAAAAAATAAAATGAGACGAGCCTCGCCAAATAAAAGGGACAAATTGCGGGGCCCTCACAAAATATATGTATTAAATATTTAGATTCCGGGACGGACCGTTTAGTAAAATTCCACGGTCCTACCCAAAATAAATACGCTAGTTGCTTTAGGCACGTCTTAATAATTTATTCTCCTTAATTCGGGTGCACATTTATGTGACCCAAATCCAAATCTCAACCGAGTCGAAATATGTCAACAACCATGGGTGCATTGATGTAACGTGGTTCGAGATATGTTTTCACGACGTTGCAATTCTTGATAAAATAACAGTAAATGACAAAAGCGGTTTAAAAGTTAAATTTTGCACATAAGTTCACACTTGTATAAAATCAGATAATCAAGCCGAATATAACAGTTGAGCGACCGTGCTAGAACCACGGAACTCGGGAATGCCTAACACCTTCTCCCGGGTTAACAGAATTCCTTATCCAGATTTCTGGTACGCAGACTGTAATATGGAGTCATTCTTTTCCTCGATTCGGGATTAAAATTGGTGACTTGGGACACCCTAAATCTCCCAAGTGGCGACTCTGAAATAATTAAACCAATCCCGTTTCGATTGTCCTTTAATTGGAAAAAACTCCCTCGTACCCTCACGGGTATGTAAAAAGGAGGTGTGACACATGCTACGCTTCTGCACTTCCTTTTGTGCATATCCAGGTACATCCTACCAGTACAAGCATCAGTGATTTGAGTCTAAGCGTGGAGACTTCAAAGTATACCTGCCAGCGCTCGCAGGCCTCGGAGTCCCCCTTCTATATGGATTTCCTTATTTCATTACCCTATTATAGATAGTGACGTATATGATTGTTCAGTACTATTACTTAGAGCTTGTGACTTATATTTCACCAGGTTTTGAGAGTTGTACATGTTGAGTTCAGACTTTATTTTTATGTGGTTGTTAAAGTTTTAAGACTTTAAATTATTACTTCAATTATTCCGCATGTTGTTAGGCTTATCTAGTATTAGAGACTAGGTGTCATCGTGACATCCTACGGAGGGTAATTATGGTCATGACAAGTGGTCTAGAGCTCTAGGTTTATAGGTGTTATGAGTCACAAGTAGGTTCAGTAGAGTCTCGCGAATTAGTACGAAGACATCTGTACTTATCTTCGGAAGGCTATGGAATTGTCAAGAAAAGCTTCACTTCTTTGATTCCTTATCGTGCAGATTTGTTGACTTCGAGATCTAAATTTCTATCTTTCTATTCTCTCACAGATGGTGAGGACACACACAGACGGATTGGATGACCAAACACGTACGCGCCCTACTAGAGTTGCGAGAGGCCGGGGCTGAGGTAGAGGCCGAGGACGGGTACGGGGTGCAGCCAGAGCACCTACCCAAGTTGCTACAGAGGAGCCACCAGAAGCTCCAGTTAGAGGACATACATCTGATACACCTGTTACTGCCCCAACACTTCAGGAGACCTTCGCCTAGTTTTTGCGCATGTTTGGCACTTTGGCTCAGGCTCAGTGGACCTCTCTTGATCTTGCCACATCCTAGGTCGGGGAGGAGGGGGAGAGCACAAACTCCGACCGCCCATACCCCAGAGTAGTGGGTCTAGTTTGACCAAGTCCCAGAGGTAATACCAGTACAGACGGTCGCCCCAGTTCGGCCTAAGGTTAGGGCAACAACTTCTGAAGGGGAGCAACTCAGGCTCAAGAGGTACAAGAAGTACCACCCTCTTACTTTTAGCGGTTTGACATCAGAGGATGCCCAGGGTTTTCTTGAGGAGTGCCGCTACATCTTCCGTACTATGGGTATTGTGGAACCTAGTAGGGTTGCTTTCACTACGTTCTAACTTAAAAGAGCGGCTTATTAGTGGTGGGGAGTGTATGAGTTGGGAAGTCCGGCTGATGTAGCTTCACTCACTTGGGCCCAGTTCTTAGATATGTTTTTGAGGGAGTTTGTTCCCTAGAGTCTCAAGGATGCATGGCGCGCAGAGTTTGAACAGTTGTGCCAGGGTTCTATGATCGTATCGGAGTATGCGGTACGATTCAATGATTTGTCCAAGCATGCACTAGCTTGGTTGGTACTGTTAGAGAGCGAGTCCGCCAATATAGCGAGGGGCTCAACTCTGGTATCAGATTCAGCATGGCTTGAGAGTTAGAGATGGACATTGCATCCTAGCAGGTAGTGGATATCGTTAGGAGATTGAAGGGTATGTGGGCCCGGGAGAGAGGGGAGTGTGAGTCCAAGAGGCCTCGAGATTCTGGCACATATAGTGGTGCCCGTGTCCTAGTTATAGCTCATCATGGTAGGGGATATGTTAGCCACTCTATTCATTTAGCACTTCTAGCTTCCAACGGTATTCCGGCCCACTCCCAGGCCTTAGGTTCCCTATTATGCACTGCCATTGTCTAGTTGACCTCCTGCACGGGGTGCTTTCAGTGGTCAGTCTAGTCGATCAAGTGCGAGCCAATCATAGTAGCCACGTACTTCAAGAGCTTGTTTTAAATGTGGTGACACTCGTCATATGGTGAGGAATTGCCCTAGACTTAGGAGGGGTACACCTCCATAACTGCTCAGGCTTCGCGTATTCCACTAGGTCCTCATGTCGTGGTTACCTCACTAGTTTTGTAACGACCCGACCGGTCGTTTTAATAAATTTATGCCCCGATCCCCTATTAACTACTTTCCCCGTGGTTATTTCTGCTATTTTGATTTGCCGGGATGATCGGTTTTGAGTTTCGGAAGAGCTTAAGTGTTGCAAAATTTGACCGTAGTCGGAACAGTGTGAAGACGGCCTCAGAATGGAAATTTAATGGTTTTATTAGCTCCGTTGGGTGATTTCGGGCTTAGGGGCATGATCGGATTGTGTTTTGTAGGTCCGTAGCTAATTTAGGCTTGGAATGCCGAAAGTCGAATTTTTGAAGTTTTCGGTTCGATAGTGAGATTTTGATCCGACTGTCGGAATGGAATTCCGGAAGTTGGAGTAGCTTCGTAGTGTTGAATGTGACATGTGTGCAAAATTTCAGGTCATTCGGACGAGGTTTGATAGACTTTTTGATCGAAAGCGTATTTTTAGAGTTTTGGGATTTTTTGGCTTGAATCCGTGGTTGACTCGTCGTTTCGATGTTGTTTTAGGTATTTTAAGGATTGGTATAAGTTTATACAATGGTATTAGACTTGTTGGTGCCTTTGGTTGAGTTCCCGGGGGCCTCAGGATGATTTCTAATAGTTGACGGAAGGATTTTGGAGTTTGGAGTTGCAGCTTCAGCTGCTGGTTTTCTGTCATAACTGCACCTGCGAGTGTGGGACCGCAGGAGAGGCACCGCAGAAGCGGCTATGTGGCCACAGAAGAGAGATTGGCCCAGACCTCCAGGATCCATAGGTGCGGTTGGGTTTTTCGCAAATGCGATGCCGCAGATGCGGCCAAGCGACCTCAGATGCGGATCCACCTCGTTAAGTGACTTTTCGCACCTGCGATGCATTCTTCTGCAGGTGCAGGACCGCAGGTGTGCTCCCTTGACCGCAAATGCGGTAATCGCTAGGCAGAACATATAAATACATGCCTTCGCGAAATTTAGCCATTTTTCACATCTTTTCAAATGGGAAGAAGCTTGTGGAGCATTTTTCAAGAGGGATTTTCAGAGGAGTTCATTTGGGTAATGTCTTTGGTCCCTAAACTCGTTATTGGAATGAATTTTAGCAATTTAAGCATGAAAAATTAAGGAAAATCAGTGGTAAATTGGGGGTTAGGACTTGACTAATTAGAGACCTTTGAGTGATAATTTGAGGTTCCACTTTGGTACTTTTAGTATGACTGAACTCGTGAGAGTGTGGGGATTCTGAAATGTAAATTTTACTAGATTCCGAGACGTGGGCCTGCAGGGCATTTTGGTCATTTTTCCTAATTTCGCGTATTAGCATAGAATTTCTTTGTAGAATTCGTTACTTGAAGTGTTATTTACATTATGAAATTGAATTAAATAGATTTGGGCCATTTGGAGTCGAGTACTCGTGGCAAGAGCGTGGTTTCGGATTGATTTGAGCTAGTTCGAGGTAAGTGGCTTGCCTAACCTTGTGTGGGGGACCTTCCCCTTAGGATTTGGTATTATTGATAATTGAAATGCCTTGTATGTGAGGTGACGAGTGCGTACTTGTGCTATTTATTGGAAATTCGATTTTCATTAAGTAATTACTAGTATGTTTCCTTTTCCTGTTTTTACTACTTGCACTATTAAGCCTGTTGTTAGCTTAGGAAAACATGTCTAAGTAATTTAATTACTTTATTTGCTCAAACTGCCTTACCTGAAATCTGTGCAGCATGCTAGGCTAGAATTACTTGTTTGCCTTAACATGAAATTTGACATTTCTGAATACTTTTCATGTTGCTGCTGTGTATTTACATTGGGACTATGGATGTAGGATTCCGGTAGCTCTCCCTTGTCTGTTTACATTTGGGACTACTGATGTGGGATTCCGGTAGATCCCCTTGCACAATTATATGGAACTACGGGACTACACCCAGTAGATTCCCCCAGTACTGGGTATTTACATTTGGTACTACGGAACGTGATTCCGGTAGATCCCCGCGCACTATGAGTTGAACTACGAGACGGTATCCTAGGAGACCTATTGGATATGTATATTTGGGACTACAGGACGACATCTTGGTAGATCCCCGATTGTTATTTTTGGTACTGAGCCGTATTTCTTTCTGTGTACTTTGCCTCTATAATAGTTGTTGCTGCCCTTTATATTTTGTGTTACCTTTACTGATGTACTATTTATACTGTTCTATTCTACACTGTCGAACTTTATATTTTATTTAACCTCAGTAGGTCCCTGACCTTCCTCGTCACTACCCGACCGAGGTTAGGCTTGGCACTTACTGAGTATCGGTGTGGTGTACTCATGCCCTTTCTGCGCATGTTTTTCATGTGCAGATCTAGGTACTTCGACTCAGACTTACCATCCTTGAGGCGAGGCGACCTTTGGAGACTTCGAGATATATCTGTCACGTCTGCAGATCGAGGAGTCTCTCTCCATTCTCTCTCTTGTAGTTATAACCCTTCTGTATTTACTTTGTTTTAAACTATTCTACAGTTAAAACACTATGTATTATCCTTAGCTTGTGATTTCATGAAATTCCGGGTTTTGGAAAAAGTATTAGTTTTGAGAGTTGATATTGTGTATGTCGAGCGGCACTATTAAATATTGTTTTATTCACTATTTGGGGTTTTATTTGTTTTTTTCCGCAAATTGGTTTATTTTCCACATTTTAGGCTTACCTAGTCGTAGGGACTAGGTGCCGTCACGAGGGTTCACGGAGGGCGAACCAGGGTCGTGACAAGTTGGTATCAGAGCTCTAGTTTCATAGGAGTCATGAATCACAAGCCGGTTTATTAGAATCTCGCTGATCGGTATGGAGACGTCTGCACTTATCTACGAGAGGCTATGTAACTGTTAGGAAAATTCCACTTCATTTGATTTACTTATCGTGCGAGATTTGATGTCACAATTCTAAACTTTTGTCTTTTATTCTCTCACAGATGGTGAGGACACGCGCTACCCGGGATGATCAGGCACCCGCACCCCCTACTGCAGCCGTCAGAGGTCGGGGTCGGTGTATAGGCCAAGGACGCGCATGGGGTGCATCCAGAGCACATGCGCGGGCTACCACCGAGGTACCACCAACAGATTAAGCCGGAGCCTAAGCACCTGATACGCCTACTGCTGCTACTACTCCTGCACTTTAGGAGACTCTGGCACAGTTCATGAGCATGTACACCACTTTGGCTCAAGCAGGGTTGCTTCTCCTTGCTGCAGCTACATCTCTGGCGGGAGGAGGAGCATAGACTCCTGCCGCCCGCACTCCTGAGTAGTGAGTGCATGTTGAGCAGGTCCCTGAGATTATTCCTGTATAGCCTGCAGTCCGAGATCAGCCCGAGGACAGGGCAACGACTTCCGAGGATGAGCAGCTGAGGCTTGAGAGGTTCAAGAAGTACAAGCCTCATATATTCAGCGGTCTAACGTCGGATGATGCTCTGGGATTTCTAGATGAGTGCTACCGCATTCTCCGTACCATGGGTATATCAGGATTGGACGGGGTTTCCTTCACTACTTTCCAGCTTCGAGGAGCCGCCTATGAGTGGTGGCGCACCTATGAGTTAGACAGTCCGGATGAGGCTGCTTCACTGACTTGGACTCAATTTTCAGATCTGTTCATGAGAGAGTATGTTCCTCAGAGCCTCAGAGACGCGTGGCACGCAGCGTTTGAGCATTTGCGCCAGAGTTCTATGACGTCTCAAAGTATGCAGTCCGTTACACTAGTTTGGCTAGGTATGCACCAGCCTTGGTTTCTACTGTTCGCGAGAGGGTTCTCCGGTTTATTGAGGGCCTTATTCCTAACATCATGTCTAGAATGGCTCGTGAGTTGGAGATGGATATTTCTTATCAGCAGGTGGTGAGCATTGCTAGGAGGATTGATGGTATGCATGCTAGTAAGAGAGAGGAGAGGGAGGCCAAGAGGTCTCGAGAGTCGGGTCATTATTCTGGTGTTCGTGCCCCAGCTGCAGGTCATCATGGTAGGGGTTATATGAGTCGCCTAATTCATTCAGATCTTCCAGCAGCTAGTGGTATTCCAGCTACTCCTAGGCCTTAGGAGCCTTATTATGCACCTCCGTTATCTAGTGCACCTCCTGCGCGGGATGCATTCAGAGGTCAGTCCAGCAAACGTGGACTGAGCCAGTCATAGCCACCGCGTCCTCCTAGAGCTTCTTTTGAGTATGGTGACACATGCCATATGGTTAGGGATTGCCTCAGACTTGGGAGGGGTGCACCTCCATAGACTTCTAAGCCACAACATTCCCCGCAGAGTTCTCAGGCTATGGTTACTGCTCCAGTTGCTACCCCACCTGCTCAGCCAGCCAGAGGTGGAGGTCGGGGAGGTAGAGGTCGCCCTAGAGGGGGAGGCCAGGCCCTATACTATGCCCTTTCTGCCCGTACTGAGGTTCTTGCCTCCGATTCTGTCATCACAGGTATTGTACTGGTTTGTCACAGAGATGCATCGGCTCTATTCAATCCAGGCTCCACTTACTCTTATGTGTCTTCTTATTTTGCTCTGCATATGGGTGTACCTCGGGATTCTTTGAGTTCTTTGTTTATGTTTCTACTCATGTGGGAGATTCTTTAGTGATGGATTGCGTTTATCGGTCGTGTTTGGTTACTTTTAGTGGTTTTGAGACCAGAGCCGATTTATTGTTGCCCAGCATGGTAGATTTGATATTATCTTGGTCATGGACTGGTTGTCGCCGCATTATGCTATTCTTGATTGTCACGCCAAAATCGTGACGATGGCTATGCCAGGTGTACCACGTGTTGAGTGGATGGGTACTTTAGATCACACTCCCAATAGAGTTATTTCTTTTCTTAAAGCTCCGCGTATGGTTGAGAAAGGGTGTGACACGTATTTAGCTTATGTGAGAGATGTCAATATTGATACCCCTTCAGTTGATTCAGTCCTAGTAGTATGAGATTTTCCTGATGTTTTTCCAGCTGATCTTCCAGGCATGCCACATGATAGAGATATTGATTTTGGCATTGATCTATTGCTAGACACTCAGCCCATTTCTATTCCTCCGTGTTGTATGGCTTCTCCTGAATTGAAGGAGTTGAAGGATCAGTTACAGGAATTGCTTAATAAGGCTCTTATTTGGCCTAGTGTATTACCTTGGGGTGCTCCTGTCTTGTTTGTGAAGAAAAAAATGGTTCTATGCGTATGTGTATTGATTATCGCCAATTGAACAAGGTTACAATGAATAACCGTTATCTTTTGCCTCGTATTGATGATCTGTTTGACCAGCTTCAGGGCGCACGGGTGTTTTCTAAGATTGACTTGTGCTCAAGTTACCATCAGTTGAAGATTCAGGAGTCAGATATCCCGAAGACTGCTTTCAGGACTCGGTATGGTCATTATGAGTTCCTTGTCATGTCATTTGGGCTAACCAATGCCCCAGCAGCCTTTATGTATTTGATGCATAGTGTTTTCCGTCCGTATCTTAACTCCTTCATCATTGTCTTTATTGATGATATGCTGGTGTATTCCCGGAGTTGGGAAGGTCATGAGCAGCACTTGAAGACTGTGCTTCAGACTCTAAAAGAGAAGAAATTATATGCTAAGTTCTCGAAAAGTGAATTTTGGTTGGATTTTGTGGCATTCCTAGGCCACGTGGTATCGAGTGAGGGTATTCAGGTGGATCCGAAGAAAATAGAGGTCGTACAGAGTTGGCCCAGACCATCCTCAGCTACAAAGATCTGTAGTTTCCTTGGCTTGGCAGGTTACTACCATCATTTTGTAGAGGGGTTTTCATCAATCACAGCCCCTATGACCAGGTTGACCTAGAAGGGTGCTCCGTTCTAGTGGACAGCGGAGTGTGAGGCAAGCTTTCAGAAGCTCAAGACAGCTTTGACTACAACCTCAATTTTGATACAGCATACAGGTTCGGGGTCTTATACGGTCTATTGTGATGCCTCAATGATTGGCCTCAGAGCAGTGTTGATGCAAGATGGTAGGGTGATTGCCTACGTGTCCAAATAGTTGAAGGTACATGAGAAGAATTATCCGGTTCATGACCTTGGGTTAATTGCCATTGTTCACGCCCTGAAGATCTGGCGTCATTATTTGTATTGTGTTCCCTATGAGATTTATACTGACCATCAGAGCTTACAACACATATTCAAGCAAAATGATCTAAATTCGCACCAGAGGAGGTGGTTAGAGTTGCTGAAGGACTATGATATCACTATCATGTATCACCCGGGCAAGGCTAATGTGGTGGCCGATGCTTTGAGTCGTTGGGCGGAGAGTTTGGCTTATTTACCAGCATCGGAGAGGCCTATGGCGATGGATGTTCAGGCCTTAGCCAGCTAGTTTGTGAGATTGGATCTTTCAGAGCCTATTCGGGTTCTAGATTGCGTGGTTTCTCGGTCTTCCTTATTTGATCGTATTAGGGAGCAACAGTGTAATGACCCTCATTTTCTTGTCCTCAAGGACAAGGTTCAGCACGGTGATGCCAGAGATATGACTATTGGTGATGACAGTGTATTGAGGATGCAGGGTCAGATTTATGTACCTAATGTTGATGGGCTTTGGGAGTTGATTCTGGAGAAGGCCCATAGCTCGCGGTATTTCATTCATCCGGGTGCTGCGAAGATGTATCAGGATTTGAGGCAACACTACTAGTGGAGGCAGAAGAAAAAAGACATAGTTGGATTTGTAGCTCGGTGCCTTAACT
This sequence comes from Nicotiana sylvestris, assembly GCF_000393655.2. Lineage (NCBI taxonomy): Eukaryota > Viridiplantae > Streptophyta > Magnoliopsida > Solanales > Solanaceae > Nicotiana > Nicotiana sylvestris. Next base: position 198,235,584 of record NC_091064.1, on the reverse strand, counting down.
GTCAGCAAGTGAAGTATGAGCACCAGAGACCGGGTGGGTTGCTTCAGCAGATAGAGATTCCGAAGGGGAAGTGGGAGCGGATCACCATGGACTTTATAGTTGGGCTCCCACGGACTTTAAGTAAGTTCGATGTTATTTGGGTGATTACGGATCGGCTGACCAAGTCCGCTCACTTTATTCTTATATGTACTACTTATTCTTTGGAGCGGTTGGCGGAGATTTATATCCGGGAGATTGTTCGCCTGCATGGTATTCTAGTTTCCATCATTTTAGATAGAGGTACTCAGTTCACATCACGGTGTTGGAGGGTCGTTCAGCATAAATTGGATACTCAGGTGGAGTTGAGTACAACATTTCTCCCTCAAACGGACGGACAATATGAGCGCACTATTTAGATTTTTGAGGATATACTCCGTGCATGTGTGATTGAGTTTGGAGGGTCTTGGGATCAGTTTTTGCCATTGGCAGAGTTTGCCTACAACAACAATTATCAGTCCAGCATTCAGATGGCACCGTACGAGGCTTTATATGGTAGGCAGTGTAGATCCCCGGTGGGTTGGTTTGAGTCGGGTGAGGCCAGATTATTGGGCACAGACTTAGTTCAGGATTCTTTGGAGAAGGTTAAGGTGATTCAGGATAGACCCCGTATAGCCCAGTCCAGACAGAAGAGTTACGCGGACCGGAAGGTTCGTGATGTTTCCTATATGGTTAGAGAGCGGGTTCTGCTTCATGTTTCTTCTATGAAGAGCGTCATGAGATTTGGGAAGAAGGGAAAGTTGAGTCCGTGGTTTATTGGCCCTTTTGAGATATTAAGGCGTGTTGGGGAGGTTGCTTATGAGTTTGCCTTACCTCCCAGCTTGGCGGGAGTTCATCCAGTATTTCATGTTTCGATGCTCTGGAGGTATCACGGTGATCCGTCGCACGTGTTGAATTTCAGTTCAGTCCAGTTGGACAAGGATCTATCCTACGTTGAGGAGCCAGTGGCAATATTGGATAAGCAGGTTAAAAAGTTGAGGTCAAAGAACATTGCATCCGTGAAGGTTTAGTGGCGGGGTCAGCTGATCGAGAAGGCGACCTGGGAGACCAAGCAGGATATGTGCAGCCGTTACCCTCATCTTTTCACTACTTCAGCTATGTCTCTATGCTCATTCGAGGACGAACGATTGTTTAAGTGTGGGAGGATTTAACGACCCGACTAGTCGTTTTAAGAATTTATGCCCCGATCCCCTATTAACTTCTTTCCCCGTGTTTATTTCTGCTATTTTGATTTACCGGGATGTTTGGTTTTGAGTTTCGGAGAGTTTTACCCTAAATGAGAGCTTAAGTGTTGAAAATTTGACTATAGTCAGAATAGTGTAAAGACGACATCGGAATGGAAATCTAATAGTTCCGTTAGCTCCGTTGGGTGATTTCATGCTTAAAAGCGTGATCGGATTGTGTTTTGGAGGTCCATAGCTAATTTAGGCTTGGAATGCCGAAAGTCAAATTTTTAAAGTTTCCGATTCGATAGTGAGATTTTAAACTGAGGGTCGGAATGGAATTCCAGAAGTTGGAGTAGCTCCATAGTGTTGAATGTGACATGTGTGCAAAATTTCAGGTCATTCGGACGAGGTTTGATAGACTTTTTGATCAAAAGCGTATTTTTAGAGTTTTGGGTTTTTAGGCTTGAATCCGTGGTTGATTCATCGTTTCGATGTTGTTTTAGGTGTTTTAAGGATTGGTATAAGTTTGGACAGTGGTATTAGACTTGTTGGTGCCTTTGGTTGAGGTCCTAGGGGCCTCAGGATGATTTTGGATGGTTGATGGAAGGATTTTGGAGTTGCAGCTTCAGCTGCTGGTTTTCTGTCATAACTGCACCTGCGAGTGTGGGACCGCAGGTGCGTCAACGCAGAAGAGGCTATGTGGCTGCAGAAGCCAGATTGGCCCAGAGCTCCAGGATCCACAGGTGCAGCTGGGTTTTTCGCAAATGCAGTGTCGCAAATGCGGCCAAGCGACCGCAGATGTGGACCCAGCCCGTTAAGTGACTTTTCGCACCTGCGATGCATTCTTCCGCAGGTGCGCTCCCTTGACCGCAGATGCGGTAATCGCTGGGCTGAACATATCAATACTTGCCTTCGCGAAATTTAGCCATTTTTCACCTCTTTTCAAACGGGAAGAAGTTTGGGGAGCATTTTTCAAGAGGGATTTTCAGAGGAGTTCATTGGGGTAAGGTCTTTGGTCCCTAAACTCGTTATTGAAATGATTTTTATCAATTTAAGCATGAAAAATTAAGAAAAATCAGTGGTAAATTGGGGGTTAGGGCTTGACTAATTAGAGACATTTGAGTGATGATTTAAGGGATCCTTTGAGGTCCGATTTTGGTACTTTTGGTATGATTGAACTCGTGAGAGCGTGAAAATTCTGGAAATATAAATTTTACCCGATTCCAAGACATGGGCTTGAGGGGCATTTTGGTTATTTTACCTAATTTCGCGTATTAGTTTAGAATTTCTTTGTAGAATCAGTTACTTGAAGTGTTATTTACATTATGAAATTGAATTGAATAGATTTGGGCCATTTGGAGTCGAGTACTCGTGGTAAGAGCGTGGTTTCAGATTGATTTGAGCTGGTTCGAGGTAAGTGGCTTGCCTAACCATGTGGGGGGGGCCTTCCCCTTAGGATTTGGTATTATTGATAATTGAAATGCCTTGTATGTGAGGTGACGAGTGCGTACTTGTGCTAATTATTGGGAATCCGGTTTTCATTAAGTAATTACTAGTATGTTTCCTTTTCCTGTTTTTACTACTTGCACTATTAATCATGTTGTTAGTTTAGGAAAGCATGTCTAAGTAATTTAATTGCTTTATTTGCTCAAACTGCCTTACCTGAATTCTATGCAGCATGTTAGGCTAAAATTACTTATTTGCCTTAACATGAAATTTGACCTTTTTGAATATTTTTCCTGTTGCTGCTGTGTATTTACATTGGGACTATGAATGTGGGATTCCGGTAGATCCCCCTTGTCTTTTTACATTTGGGACTACGGATGTGGGATTCCGGTAGACCCCCCTGCATAGTTATATGAAACTACGAGACTGCACCCGGTAGATTCCCCCAGTACTGGGTATTTACATTTGGTACTACGGAACGGGATTCCGGTAGATCCCCGCGTACTATGAGTTGGACTACGGGACGTTATCCCAAGAGACCTATTGGATATGTATATTTGGGACTACAAGACGGTATCCTAGGAGATCCCCGATTGTTATTTTTGGTACTGAGCAGTATTTTTTTCTGTGTACTTGGCCTCTGTAATAGTTGTTGTTGTCCTTTATATCCTGTGTTACTTTTACTGCTATACTTATTTATACTGTTATGTTCTACACTATTGAACTTTAAATTTTATTTAACCTCAGTAGGGCCCTGAACTTCCTCGTCACTACCCGACCGAGGTTAGGTTTGGCACTTACTAAGTACCGCTGTGGTGTACTTATGCCCTTTCTGCGCATGTTTTTCATGTGTAGATCCAAGTACTTCGACTTAGACTAACCATCCTTGAGGCTAGGCGACCTTTCGGAGACTTCGAGGTATATCTGCCACATCTGCAGACCGAGGAGTCTCTCTCCATTCTCTCTCTTGTAGTTACAACCCTTCTGTGTTTACTTTGTTTTAGACTATTCTGGAGTTAGAGCAATATGTATTATCCTTAGCTTGTGATTTCATGAGATTTTGTATTTTGGGAAAAGGATTAGTTTTGAGAGTTGATATTGTGTATGCCGATCGACACTATTAAACACTGTTTTATTCACTATTTGGGTTTTTATTTTTTTCTTCCGCAAATTGGTTTATTTTCCACTTTTTTGGCTTACCTAGTCGTAGAGACTAGGTGCTGTCACGAGGGTTCACGGAGGGCGAACCGGGGTCGTGACAAGTTTCTACTCCACCTGCACAGCTAGCTAGAGGTGGAGGTTAGGCAGGTAGAGGTCGCCCTAGATGGGGAGGCCAGGCCAGATATTATGTTCTTTCTGCTAGGACAGAGGTAGTTGCATCTAACTCAGTCATCATAGGTATTGTTCCAGGTTGTCATAAAGATGGGTCTTATTTGATCCAGGCTCCATTTATTCTTATGTGGCATCTTACTTTAGTGTATGTGTGATTCTTTGAGTTCTCATGTCTATGTTTCCACACGTGTGTGGAGATTCTATAGTTGTTAACTATGTGTATCGGTCGTATTTAGTTGTTCTTGGTGGTTTTGAGACCAGAGCCGACCTATTATTGCTCAGTATGGTAGATATTGATATTATTTTGGGCATAGACTGGATGTCGCCCTATCATGCTATTCTCGACTGTCACGCCAAGACCATGATGTTGGCTATGCCAGGGTTACCACGATCAGAGTGGAATGGTACATTAGATTATGTTCCTAGCAGAGTTATCTCATTTCCAAGAGGCTTGGTGTATGGTTGAGAAGGGGTGTAATGCTTATCTAACCTTTGTGGGGGATGTCAGTGTAGTACTCCAACCGTTGAGTTAGTTCCAGTAGTGAGGGATTATCCAGATGTATTTCTGGAGGATCTTCCAGTCATGCCGCCCGATAGAGATATTAATTTTGGCATTGATTTGTTACCGGGCACTCAGCCCATTTCTATTCCACCATATCGTATGGCCCCAACAGAGTTAAAAGAGCAGTTGCAAGAGCTGCTTGATAAAGGCTTCATTCGGCCGAGTGTGTCGCCTTAGGATGCTCCAATTTTGTTTGTAAATAACGAATGTTCTATGCGCATATGTATTGATTATTGACAGTTGAACAAGGTTACAGTGAAGAACAGGGCATTGACGACATATTTGATCAGCTACAAGGTGCCAGAGTATTCTCAAAAATTGACTTACGTTCAGGCTATCATCAGTTAAAGATTCGAGAGACAGATATCCTGAAGACCGCCTTCATGACACGATATGGTCATTATGAGTTCCTTGTGATGTCATTTGGGCTGACCAACTATAAGTCCCCGGAAAATTTCGCTAAAGACTTTAAGATTTTGTGGTGCCAAGGCAGGATAATTACATTATTTTTGTGTGCAGACAAGGGCTATTAATAGGATATCAACTGGATATGATAACAAGTTTATTAGTCATATTATAAGTCATTTGGGGTCTAAGGAGAGGCCTAAGTATAAGCCAAGTTGGAAAACTACATGATAGACTACAATTCAAAATTGGTATGCACAAGCAAACTTTGGACGAGCAAATCGACATATATATATAAGGTGTTATGTTATGCACAACCTAGAGTCTAGTTTCTAATGCTTCAAACCGTTCGTCATTTTGACACTCCTACAAGAAGTTATGGCCAAAATACCAAAAGCTGGCAGAACGTCATTTTGCGGCCAATTCTGCGACTCCACAATCATTCTGTGGACTACAGAATGGTCGCAGAATTGCCCAGTGTAGCCCAGTTCTGGGCACCAGTTTCAAAATCCGTTCTGCAACCTACGTACTTGTTTTGCGGTCAATTCTACGGTCGTAGACCAGTGTTCGGAGGGATCATTTTCCTATTTTTATAACCCAACCCCATTTTGATAAATAGGCTTTAGGGCTTTATGTGGGGCGATTTTATGGTGAATCTAGAGAGAGGTGAGAGAATTTTAGAGAGAGAAGGAGGAAACCTAGCATTCTAATTATCAAATCATACACCAATCTTCAAGAATCAAGGAAGCCAATCACAAGATCTTCATCTAAGAGGTAAGATTCTGTCATGACCCAAACCAATGGGCCATGACGAGTGCCCGAGTTCTACCTGTCGAACACCCTTAAGCATGCGTCTAAGATATAAACATGAATAACATCTGCTGAACTACAAGGATAGCATACGTGAGGAAACATGTCCAAAAGACACATATATATATATATATACACACACACACACACACACACATGTGAAATATGTAGGGCGAGCTGACAAGGCTGCTATAGACAACTACATATCCAAAACTGGAAGCCGACAAGGCCACATACTACCCAACTATACATGACTGTCTACAGACCTCTAACAGAATATACAACTATACAAGGGCGGGACTGGGCCCCGTCATACACATATATGTATACAAACATATCATACCAAAATAAAAAACAGCGTCGAATCAAATGGAGCACACCAACTCTTGCTAATCAAGGATCCTAAGAAGGGGGCCGTCTGCTAGTCTATCTACCCCTGCAGTCATGAAACGCAGGCCCCAGAAAATAGGGCATCAATACGAATAATGTACTGAGTATGTAAGATATGAAAATCAGTACATAAAAGACATAGATGAAATATGGAATAAAGAATTCCACATGTAAGTCTAAATAGCTTTGTAAATCCTTAAACAATTATAATGTCATACCTGTGCATATAAATGTCATGTCATTCATAGGTATAAGTGTTCATAACATCATCAAGCCTCTGAGGGCATCCCATCATATCATCTAGGCCATTGTGGACAAAATCATCAACATATACCAGCTGATCAGGTAGTGGTGCGTATATAATGCTGTAACCTTTTCCCATATCCCATATACGTATAATATACGCATATATAACGCCATCTGGTCATGGGTCAATATACATGTATAAATGAATGAAATGCATAAGAAATATGTTAATAAGATTTTCTCTGAATGTTATAAGATTATTATACTTTTCGGATGAATTTATCAACTACGTATTTTTCTGAGACCCATGAACATGAGATATAATGATAATTCACATGGGAAATCAAGAACATAGGCATCCTTAGTAATTCTATGAATAGAGTCGTTTATGAAATATGTGCATTTGCTCGTTTCACTTGTATCATATGGATCATGCCAAAAAGAAAGAAGGGATAACCTTAACATACCTGAACCGATTCTCTTGACAATCTCTCTAACCCACGACAATCGTGACAAAACACATTACGACAAGACCGGTGTAGGAAAAAATCCGTATGATATTCTCGAGAAAGATTATACCGGGCTTCCTTAGAATTGCAAAAAAATATCAGGATGCTAAGATGATAAGGAATTTGTGTTTGGATTATTGATGAAGACCGTAGCTAACATTTTTGATATAAGCACCTTTCTTGAATTTAGAGGGGTCTTAGGCTTTAATGGGTGTGGGGCCCACATTTCAAGATTGGTGTCACATAACACCCCTAAATGTGCCACCTTTCACTCTCTTGTAAGAGTCATTACATGGGAAGGGGGTGGTGCCACGTTGGGATTCTTTAATTATCCAATGATTTTAATTAATCTCCCACTAAAAATTATTAATTACCCAATTATCCACATAATTAAAATTATCTCAAATTACTTAAAATACTACTCACTTTTAACACACTTTATGTACCTTACTATCGTGGTTATGGGGTACATTGTATAACACTAGTCCATAAATACCGGGTATAATAGCTCGGACCGTATTCTATCCCATATTGGCAAACTTCGGCAAAACTCACTTTCTTATCGCTTGTTATAAAAAAGATAAATACTTATAACCTCAAGATAATCTCATCCCTGAGTCTACGTCGATTAACTAATGATGGAACTTTAACGTACGAAAACGCGAGACGTAACATCCTTCCCCCATAAAAACATGCGTCCTCGAATGTTTAACTTCTCGGGATCCATATAAATTTTGGCAGAGTCGCATTTGTAACAGTATTACTATCAATCCTTCATGTAGAGAACTCAATAATTCAATGCCACATATTGTCACAATTATCACTCACAACAATGGCCTTACACTACCAATAATAATAACTAATACAAGAATCCATATACGTACCTTAAGGTTGTGATGTCTCAATCGGATCCTTCTCTGAAAGAGGAAATAAGTGAGAATACCTAGACTTCATGTCTTATTTGGCTTCCCAAGTCATTTCTTCTACATTATAGTTTCTCCAAAGTACTTTCACCGAAGCTACGTCTTTAGTCCTCAATCTCCGAACCTGTCTGTCTAATATAGCAATGGGAGTTTCCTCATATGATGGTTGTTCTGTGACATGAACATCATCAACTGACACAACTCTAGAAGGATCTCCAATACATTTCCGAATCATAGACACATGAAAGACTGGATGTACAGATTCCAAGTTAGAAGGCAAGTCTAACTCATATGCTACCTGACCTACCTTACGTATGACCTTATATGGTCCAATGTACCGAGGGATAAGTTTTACTTTCTTATCAAACCTCATAACACCTTTCATCGGTGATACCTTTGTGAATACTCAATCGTCAACTTGAAACTCCAAGTCTCATCGTCGATTATCCGCATAAGACTTCTGACGGCTTTGAGCTGCTAATAGCCTTTCCTGTATAAGCTTAATCTTCTCGATTTCCTGTTGTACCAATTCTTAGTTTCCCCAACATCGAACCATCCTATAGGTGATCTACACTTCCGTCCATAAAGAGCTTCGTATGGAGCCATCTGAATACTGGAATGATAGCTATTATTATATGCGAACTCAATAAGCGGCAGATGATCATCCCAGCTACCCTTGAAGTCTATCACACAAGCCCGTAACATATCCTCAAGTGTCTGAATAGTACACTCAGCATGTCCGTCTGTCTAGGGATGAAATGTTGTACTAAGACTTACCTGAGTTCTCAATCCTTTTTGGAAGGACCTCTAGAAATTAGTTGTAAACTAAGATCCTCTATCTTAGATAATAAATATAGGGACACCATGAATTCGTACTATCTCCTTAATGTAAAGCCTTGCATAATCCTCTGCAGAATATGTAGTCCTAACAGGTAGAAAATGGGCTGATTTTGTAAGTCTAGCAACAATCACCCATATAGAATCGAACTTACGCTGGGTACAAGGTAAACCTACGATGAATCCATATTGATTACTTCCCACTTCCAAGTCGGAATCTCTATAGCCTGCAATAATCTACTGGTTTTTTTATGCTCAATCTTAATATGCTGACAATTAGGGCACTGAGCAAAAAACTATGCTATATCCTTTTTCATTCCGTCCCACCAATATACTTCCCTGATATCATGATACATCTGGATGGATAGAATAACGAGAATAGTGAGTTTCTCCCATAACATGCCAATGCAACCCTGCAACATTCGGAACATATAATCGTCCTCGATATCTCAGGACTCTGTCTTCTATCTCAAATAGTGTCTTCTCCTTCTGAGGGGTTGTATCCCTATAATGAACTAACACAGGATCCTCATACTGGCGTTCCTTCACTTCAGTCACTAAAGAGGATGTTGTCGTATCCTGAATAGTAATTCCAATATCACCTGAATCCAATAACTGAACTCCAAGACTAGCTAGATAATGAATCTCATGGGTTATTCCCCTCTTCTCTGGATGTAAATATGACAGGCTACCCATAGATCTATGGCTAAGGGCATTGGCTACTACGTTTGCCTTTCCCAGATGGTATAAAATATAGACGTCATATTCTTTAAGTAGCTCTAACCATCTCCTTTGATGTAAATTCAATTCCCTTTCTTAAAGATATACTAGAGGCTCTTATGATCTATATAGATATCAACATGAATGCCATACAAGTAGTGCCTCCACATTTTTAGTGCATGAATCAACTCGGCTAACTCTAAATCGTGGGTCGGGTAATTTTTCTCGTGCTTTATTAGTTGTCTAGAAGCATAAGCTGCAACCTTACCATGCTGCATCAATACACAACCCAATACAATGCCTGAAGTGTCACAATAGATAGCATAACCATCGGTCCCCTCTGGGAGTGTTAGAACCGGTGTTGAAGTTAATCTGTCTTTCAATGCCTGGAAACTCCGTTCACAAGCATCAATCCATTGAAATGTTGCGCTCTTCTGAGTCAACTTTGTCAAAGGTGCTGAAAGAGAAGAGAATCCCTCTACAAATCTCCTGTAATAACCTGCCAAACCGAGAAAACTACGAACCTCTGTTGGTGTCGTGGGTCTAGGACAAGTCTTTACTGTCTTAATCTTTTGTGTATCAACCCGGATACCTTCAATTGAAATGACATGCCCAAGGAAAGCTACAGAACTCAACCAGAATTCACACTTGAAGAATTTTTCATACAACTTTCCTTTTTGTACAACTCTGAGCATAGTACGCAAATGATCTACATACTAAGTCTCTGAACGAGAATATATCAATATATCATCAATAAATACAATTACGAACATATCCATAAAGGGTTTGATCACATGGTTCATCAAATCCATGAACATTGCTGGGGCATTAGTCAAGCCGAATGATATAACACGAAACTCAAAGTGCCCGTATCTGGTCCTGAATGCTGTCTTCAGAATATACTTCTCCTTAACCATTACCTGATGGTATATGGACCTCAAGTTTATATTTGAGAAACACTTGGCACCTAGCAACTGATCAAATAAATCATCAATCCTTGGGATCGTGTACTTATTCTTGATCGTCACCTTGTTCAATTGTCTATAATCAATACACATCCATAAGGAAATATCTTTCTTCCTCACAAATAACAGAGGCGCTCCCCATGGTGATGTACTAGGTCCGATAAAGCCTTTTTCAAGCAAGTTATTTAGTTGTTCCTTCAACTCTTTCAGCTCTGGAGGCATTCTATAGGGAGGAATAGATATTGGCTGAGTATCTAGTAGTAGGTCAATAACAAACTCAATTTCCCGCTTTGGCGGAAGACCCAGAAGCTCATCGGGAAAGTCATTAACCACAGAGATGGACTAAATGGCTGGTGACTTTACTTCCACATCTCGAACCCGAACTAAGTGATAAATATACCCCTTTATAATTATCTTCCTTGACTTGAGATAGGAAATAAATCTACCTTTCGGCGATGCCGTATTACCTTTCCATTCCAAAATAGACTCCCCCGGAAATTGGAATTGGACCATCTTTGATCTACAATCAACGTTGGCATGACAAGATTCCAACCAATCCATACCCATTATAACATCAAATTCTACCATATCTTACTCGATTAGATCCGTTACTGTACATCAACTATGAACTATTAAACAATTTATATGCTCGACTAGCTATCACTGGGTCCCCAACAGGTGTGGACACCTCAAAAGGTTTAACCAAATTAGGTTTTATTCCAAACTTTCTAGTAACCAATGGAGTAATATTTGATAAGGTGGAACCGGGGTCAATCAATGCATATACATCATACAAGGAGACTAATAATATACATGTAACAACATCGGGTGATGATTCTTGATCCTGTAGTCCTGCTAACGCATAAATGCAATTCGGAGGACCGCTCGAGCTAGATGCTCCACCTCTGCCTCTACCACGACCGATTGGTGCTTGTGAACCTTGTCTAGGGGACGTACTAATGATGACGAACCAGCTACAGATCCCGCTGGCTGAGCTATGCTTGCATCACCTCTCGTCGGACAATCCCTCATAACATGGCCTGGATAACTATAAGTATAACAAACACCCCACCTTATATGGCGTTGCCTGGCATGCTGCTTACCACACTGAGCAGATCACGGTAAGGGCAGCCTCATCTGACTTGACTCGCCCCTATACTGAGAACTTGAGACCTTGTAATTCTGACCAGTCCCTGAATATGTGGAATGATCAAATCTCTTAGCGACAAATTGAGGGGGTGCACTAGCCGATGGATAGGGTGGATACCTCGAGTATTGTTGTCTTTGACCACCTCGAAACTCACTACAAGGGCCCGAAGACCTCGCTCTCTTATTTTGGGCCCTAGCATGCTCACGATCGGCCCTATGTTTCTGCTTACGCTCCTCTACACCCTGAGCGTATGCCTGAATACGAGAAATATCCATGTCTGACTGAAGTGAGACTGACATAAAATTGTTAAGCAAGTGCGACTCTAACCCCATCACAAACAGGTGAACCCGATCCTCCATCTTAGATACAATAGTGGGAGCATACCTAGCCAAAGAATCAAATTGATGGATGTACTCCCGAACACTCATATTACCCTGCCGAAAGGTCAAGAACCTATCAACTCTGGCGCGTCTAAGCTCTGGTGGTAAATAATGACGAAGAAAAGCTTTTGTAAACTCCTACCATACTGCTGGAGGGGCATCCTCACCTCTAGACAACTCACAAGACTGTACCAACTAACCGCAACATCTTGGAGTCTATAGGAAGCTAGCTCAATTGACTCAATCACAGTGTCCTTTATTACCCTCAAAGTCCTCTATATTCTATTAGTAAATACATGAGGGTCCTCATTTGGACCTGCTCCAATGAATACCGAAGAGTCCAAATTAATGAAATCATGAACCCTCGCACTAACGGATCTATCTGCATGACCAATTCCTACCTTCTGACATCAAGCCTGTGCAACTACTAATCGAGTTAATAGTTGAATAACATCTCTCATCTCCTAACCTGGTGCATCTAGCTGAGGGCTGGATGTACAGGGGCAGGAGTTGGAGCTGGTGCCCCTCGGAGCTCTTATGGAGAGGGCATGGTATGTGAAGTCTGAGATGGAATCTCACTATGAGACTCTTCCTGAGCTCTAGTAACTCGTGGCGCTCGACTAGTAATCTCACCAGTCATGGACTTGCCCTTCTGGGCAGCTGTAGTCTTTGGGGGTATCACTGAAAAAGTAACATATCATTAGGAACATGAATTCTTATACCGCATGATCTAAGATAAGAAGAGAGGATAACATCCTATATGTCATATAGCCTCATGTCTATAAGTGTGGTGCATAACACACCCATAAACAAGACTCTACTAGACACGGTCTGTAGACAACCCTAGGAAAGAACTGCTCTGATACCACTTTTGTCACGACCCAAACCAATGGGTCACAACGAGTGCCCGAGTCCTACCTATCGAACTCCCTTAAGCTTGCGTCTAAGATATAAACATTAATAACATCTGCTGAACTTCGAGGATATCATACATGAGGAAACCTATCCAAAAGACATATATATATACACGTGCGAAATATGTAGGGCGAGTCAACAAGGCTGCTATAAACGACTACATATCCAAAACTGGAAGCCGACAAGGCCACATACTACCCAACTATACATGACTATCTACAGACCTCTAACAGAATATACAATTGTACAAGGACGGGACTGGGCCCCATCATACCCATATATGTATATAAACATATCATACCAAAATCCAAAGCAACTCAGGATCAAATGGAGCACATTAACTCTCGTTGATCAAGGATCCTAAGAAGGGGGGCCGTCTGCTTGTCTACCTGCACCTGCGGGCATGAAACGTAGGACTCAAGAAATAGGGCATCAGCACAAATAATGTACTGAGTATATAAGGCATGAAAATCAATACATAAAAGACATAGATGAAACATGGAATAAAGAATTTCGCATGTAAGTCTAAATAGCTTTGTAAATCCTGAAACAATTATAATGTCATGCACGTGCGTATAAATATCATGACATGCATAGGTATAGGTGTTCATATCATCAAGCCTTTGAGGGCATCCTATCATATCATTTCGGCCATTGTAGGCAAAATCATCAACATATACCAGATGATCAGGTGGTGGTGCGTATATAACGTCGTAACCTTTTCCCATATCCCATATACATATAATATACGCGTATATAACACCATCTGGTCATACGTCAATGTGCATGTATAAATAAATGAAATGCATAAGAAGTACGTTAATAAGATTTTCTCTGAATGTTATAGGATTATTATACCTTTCGGATAAATTTATCAACTACGTATTTTTCTGAGACCCATGAATAGGAGATATAATGATAATTCACATGGGAAATCAAGAACATAGGCATCCTTAGTAATTCTATGAATAAAGTCATTTATGAAAGGTGTGCATTTGCTCATTTCATTTGTATCGTATGGATCATGCCAAAAAGAAAGAAGGGATAGCCTTAACATACCCGAATCGATTCTCTTGACAATCCCTCTAACCCACTAAAATCAAGACAAAACATGTGACGGTAGGACCAGTGTAGGGAAAAATCTGTATGATATTCTTGATAAAGATTATATCAGGCTTCCTTAGAATTGCAAAAAAATATCACACTGCTAAGATGATAAGGAATTTGTGTTTGGACTATTGATAAAGACTGTAGCTAACGTTTTTGATATAAGCACCTTTCTTGAATTTAGAGGGGTCTTAGGCTTTAATGGGTGTGGGCCCCACATTTCAAGATAAGTCTCACATAACACCTCTAAATGTGCCACCTTTCACTCCCTGTGAGAGTCACTACATGGGAAGGTGGTGCTGCCACGTGGGAATTCTTTAATTATCCAATGATTTTAATTACTCCCACTAAAAATTATTAATTATCCACATAATTAAAAATTATCTCAAATTACTTAAAATACTACTCACTTGTAACATATTTTGTGTACCCTACTATCATGGTTATGGGGTCCCTTGTATGACACTAGTCCATAAATACCGGGTATAATAGCTCAGACCATATTCTATCCCATATTGACAAACTTCGACAAAACTCACTTCCTTATCGCTTGCTATAAATAGCATAAATACTTATAACCTCAAGATAATCTCATCCCTGAGTCTATGTTGATTTACTGAAGACGGAACTTTAACGTACGAAAATGGGAGACATAACAGATTCTATACACTAGTCTTTAATTTCGAGTTTGGGGTAAAAGATGAGTGATGTGGAGTATGATTATTGAGTGTAAAAGTATTATGTATACATGTATGTACATATAAGGTTTGTGGGATGATTATCCAGCTCAAATAAGTAAAGATTGTGTTGGGGAATGAAAGAAATCTTGTGGAAGAACCTTGTAACAAATTTGCACATTTATGTTTCTAAATAGATTGAAGTTGCTAGAATTTCCAGATCATTGTAGTAATTTAAGGAAGCTCAAAAGGTATGTTGGCTAAACTTCCTCTCTTAGAATCGAATTTCATAAATGTTTCCATAAGTTCAAATATGGTTGGCTGAAGATTCCTAATTTCCATATTCCGGGTTATCCCCTATAAACTCGATTATTCCCGATGAGTCTTATGTCTAAAGATATATCTTCAAAGTATGGGTTACATATTAAAATATTATGACTTTGAGTTGTGTTGTAAATGAAAGCTTGTTTACCAAATTAGGTGAGAAAAGCTCGATATGCTTAAAGCTCTAGATTGTTCATATGTGTACCTAAAGTCTTCATTGAAAATGTCTTGTTTTTGATAATCTGTAAAGTTATTGAAAACAAAATAATTGAATTGGGTATATAGAGTATGGCCAACATGCCAAGGATTTAAGTTATGATTGTGGCTAGTGGTGCCAATGAAATGAGAGGATGAGATAAAGATTATGAAATGAGCCTCGACTCAACTGTTTAAAAATGATTTCGAAAATAGAATTGCCTAAAAGCTTTTGTACTCAATTCATGCCCATAATTAGCTATTTTTAACTAATATTTTGCCTTATAAATATATCTCGTGTGATTTGAGTTATTACATACTCAGGTGTTGAAATTGTACATTGTCATTTCTTGGAAAGAGTATTGCAAGAATAAATGGTATATTACTTGTTTATGATTTTGATGTGAGTTTCTATTGCTGGTTGGTATGCCCCATTCTTTGGGAAGAAACCTTTTGTGCTTAAAGTTTCCATTACTATTGAATTTGAGGTATATGATTGCTGGAATATTCTATATGTTGATATTTGATGGTGATCTTTGAATTTGAAATAGGTTAAAGTGTGGGATATGAAATATGGTCATCGTGCCAGGAATAAATAATCTTTTGAATGCCAAATGAGCCAAAGAAATATTATTGCTGTGAATGATTGGAAATACTAATGAGAATTTATACAATGTGAAAGATGTTGAGGTGAGTACAATTGTATTTATGTTGCTTTTGTATGCAAATCAAATCAAAAAATATTTTTGGGAGTATCATTAGCAAAACCGAGTAAGGGTGGGTCATAAGGCCCACACCTGAAACTACACGTGCCGATGTAGGGGTGGATTGTGATTATTCCCCTTATTTGGGATAAAATTGAAATATTGGTGAAATTGTCATTATTCCCCTTAATTAGGATGAAAGTGTAACCACTGTGAATTGGAAAAGTCAGACCATATGGCATATGTAGGAAGGCGGCCTAGCTGATGGGGTGGAGATCAGACGCCATGTTGCGCACATGATGGTACTACTCTTGGTAACAACTTTCTTTCACATCACATGTCAAACCACATTGTTCGTGGGGAGATGGCCTAGTCGATCAGGCGTGATCAGACTCCGTGCTAATAATGACGATGGTATATTGGTGCTAATGATCTCGCAATCAAAAAATATATATTATCTTCGTATTTTGAAAATTATTATGTTTTAACTAGACATTTGGATATTGTTGATAATGACTTGTTGTTTCTATGTGTTGACTTTGCTTATATGGTCATTCTATTTTGAAAGAGGACTTTTAGCTATACCTACTAGTGATATTCGATGGTACTAATATCCCTTTTGCGGGGCGCTACATCTTTAATGGATGCAGTTGGTTCCACAATAGACGACATTGGTCAGTGATAGCAGTATACTCTTTTCAGCTGACTTTGTGAGCCCCACTTCATTTCGGGGTCATGTATCTTTTATTTATCATGTACTATGTGTTTTGAGGTATAGCTAGGGCCTTATTGCTGGTATTTCTATATTACTCTTCCGTTGTACTTAGAGGCCCCGTAGATAGGTTGTGGGTGGTGTTTGATATTGGGAATTGAACTAGAAATTTTGGTATTCGGAAAACATGTTTTTCATCATATCTATAAACTTGTAATATTTTGGAAACTACGGTTAAAGCTGCTAATGGAAATGAAATGGGAGTTGTTAGTGAAATATTTTTAGAGTTTGATTAATGGAGTACATATCCGTTTTATTCATAAATTAGTTTGGGTAGAATAAAATCTAACAGACTTGCTCGGCCGGGTTCACTCGGTTGAGCACCGGTCGCACTCCCGAGTTTGGGGCGTGACAAACTTGGTATCAGAGTCTAAGGTTTTAAAGTATCTTAGGATGTCTCGGAGCCGTGTCTAGTAGAGTCCTTCTTATCTGTGTGTTGTCGACCACATCTATAATAAGGAGGCTACTCTGACGTTTAGGAAATTTCACACTTCTTTGATATTCGAGATCGTGCGATAGAGCTCAAGATAGGGAGCTAATTTCCTCGTTATGTCTCACTTTCCAGATGAGTAATCCATGAGTTCAAAGTAGCGAGGAGGTAATGACCCCGCCACTGAATCTAGGGGAGTTTGTACATGAGTTCGTTGGGAGAATGCGTCAAGCCGTGGAGGGGTTGGAAGAACATTTTGCTAGGGGAGTTCGTTGTTCCTACCAATGTCACCGCACCACCGGATTGTATGGTGAGACTATTTGATAAACAAAAAAGGATTGTTGGTACTAGTGAACTAAATTGTTTGGTTTGCAAGAAACGTCACTTGGGGAGATGTTGGATGACTCTTTAAATATGTTACGGTTGTGGAAAGAAGGGGAACAAGAAGAAGAAACCCTTTAGGTTGGGTACACCTATCCCGGTCTGTCCGGTATGTGGGAAGGAACATTTGGCATCATGTTGTGAGTATGCTCAGCAGCATGTTTGGGGTGGTAGATCTGGGCAATTCCAAAGGCCCGCACAACAAACCGGTACTGAAATTGTTACTCTTGCATTAGAAGCTTGGATGAAGGATAAAGGGGATGCTTATGATGTATTCAAAAAGGGTAAATACCAGGTCGGTGAGGCAAGTCAGTTTAGTGAACCTCTTCCCGTTGTGTGAAGTGTGGGAGATGTCAACCGGAAGTATGTCTCTATAGTACCAATGTATGCTACAAGTGTGGTATAGAGGGTCATACTCAAAGAGATTGTTATTTGTCTCGCTAGAGCGTGGTAGGGGTGTGTCGTAATCAGTCAGTTCTATTGCTACTACATCTACAACACCTCCCCCAGCTCGGGGCACTATAGCGCACGTAGGGCGTGGAGCAGTTAGGGGTGGTATTCTGAGATTGGGAGGACTTAACAGGTTTTATGCTATGAAGAGGCGTCAAAAGTTGGAGGCTTCTACAGATGTGGTTACAGGTACATTGACTGCCCAATTTCATGATGTGTATGCTCTTATTGATCCCGTATCCACTTTGACATATGTCGCTCCTTTAGCTGCTATGGTATTTTGGGATAGAACCAGAGCAGCTTTATGAGTCATTTTTGGTATCCATTTTTCTTTAACACTCTGTTTGGATTATTGTTCCCCATTATTTTATAATGTATTGTATTGCATTATCTCATATTGTATAGTATTATTTTATGAATAAAATATTTGGATAGATTGTATTGTTTGTTATTGTTAAATAATATTATGTTGTTTGGTTTGACTGTATCATACTGTACTGTAACTGATAAGTTTACGAAAATACCCTCAATTATTTAAATATTAAATTTATCAAAAATTATGCATAAAAATAATTTTTTAAAAGAGAAGAAGAAGACAAAACACCTTAAAAAAGCAGAACAAAGGAGCTAGACAGAGGAAGGCAAACAAAGGAGCACATCTAATTAGAATTGAGTAAAAAGCAAATTAGGAGAAAAAATAAAAACAAAAGGCGACAAAACACCTTTATCATTGGCAACAAAAGTTCTAAAAAAAACAAAGTAGGTTATAGGTTGGAGTTTGGAGTTAAAATAGAAAAAAAGGTAAGGGTAAAATAGAATTGTAGAGTAATAAGTTAGGACATAATTGGAAAGAAAAATAGGAAACAATCCCACCAGACCAAATCGGTTGTTTCAAAAAATGGTACTTTTCATTGTTCCAGAACAATGGATTTAACAATACAATACAACAAATTTTAATGAAACAATCAAAACAAACATTGTTTTAGAATAACAATACAATATGATACAATGGGGAACAACCATCCAAACAATGGGTAAACGAAATATATCATTTGTGGAGCCTCTTTATCATAATTATCTTACTTACAACCTCTTGAGGCATTGAGTTCTATAATTACTTCCCTAAATTGAGTTATAACCCTAGGCTATTACTCCACACTTGCTTCCCTAAATTCTCAAAAAGGGACTATACCTGATGAATTTCTTACAAAACTTTTTGATGCAAATGGATAGCATCTTCTCACTTGGGCTTATGCATACACCATTGTAAAGTTTACCTATGTGGTATCAAAACCAATGTAAAGTATCCTAGTGTTGAGATCCTTCTTGAGCCACTTTTTTCTCTCTGGTGTATGTGACTCATATGGTTTGAACAATAACTTTACTTCTTTGTGTATATTATCATGAATCCTTTTCATCGTCTAGTAACATGAAAGAATATTGATTTATAAGACAAGTTCGTTATATCTCTAGTCCTCTCATATATGATCAACTATTGGCAAGGGTTAAGCTGTCAGAATGATGACAGTCTCACGAGTGTTCAACTTCTTTTTTAACCTCATGGGTTTGTGGCATATATTTTTTGTGTCAAATACAGTTAAGAGTGTAATGCAACTTCATGTATTTTGAAACCCATATCATATTCAGGGTGCTAAAATATTCTTATTTCGAGTTAATCTAATTTTCCTACATTTCATGAGACAACTGGTGTCACGTGCTTGATTATTCCTCCTTAAGGATTTCTATTGCCGATATACTAGTTAACTATATGCTTAATTTGTCGAATCAATGATGCCATCACAATGATTAACTATGTCAGCGCTATTGGTAGTAACCTTCATGTCTCTTAGTATATAACTTCCTGAAATGCCCTGCTAACCACATTGATGGAATCTTGAAAAAAGAATTCAAGACCAATCTCAGACCTTGTTGTTCTTACTTATACTAACCTATGGGGGTTGAAGGTTAAAACATGTCAAAGAAGAAGCATCATGCCGCGATCAAATATATTGGATATGAAGTTTTATGGTAATATTAAAGCTATCACATCTTAGAGTAATAGTTGGAGGTCGTCAAAGGTTTAGTTTGGGTGTTCGGTGTAGGGATTTAGAGTTGAAGAAAGTGAACAGGTTATTCTCAAGATTTTCTCTATAGATATATTGGGTGGATTTTTAAGGAAGGTAAAGTATGTGTAGTCACATTAGGCCTTATGAAATCTTGAAGGAAATAGGCTAAACTATGAGTATGATGTTTTCCCTATTATTGTCCTCCGTGTACCCAGTGTTTCATGTGTCTATGTCTAAGGAGGTACCTGGAAATCCTTTGTATATCATAACTATGAAAGCTAGTGCATGTGAAGTTATTGGATAATTGGCCTATGAGAGGTACCAAATTGTCATCATTGTTAGATAAGTCCGGGAGATGAGATTGCCTCCGTTAATGGGTTAGGGCGAGTTCTGTGAGTCGAGAAGGTCACCTTGAAGGCCGGAAGTGTTGTGGAAAGAAAATATTATCGCTTGGTTGTATAGCAAGTGGTTGTGATTTAAAAGGTACTTTCTACGTGTTATGGTTTAAATATGTACATCTCATGTTTAGATATCACCCTTGATAATATAATACCTGTAATGTTAAGATCAACATTGTTGATATACATTGTGATGCTTTGTTAGAACAGTTAGAGATTCGTAGAAGCTTGACTTTCGGTGTTCTAGGTCTTGGGAGACTTGTGTACATTTCGAGAGTGATTATTGTATATGCCAAGCGGCATCTCAAATGTTTTATTTAAATTATTTGTTTCTGGTAGTTGTTAATTCTTAAGTCTTTTATTTCTTTTCCACAGATATTAGGCTTACCTAGTCATAGAGACTAGGTGCCGTCACGACAACTCACGGACGGAGAATTTGGGTCGTGACAAGGTGGTATCAAAGCTCTAGTTTCATAGGAGTCGTGATTCACAAGCTAGTTTATTAGAGTCTCGTGGATCGGTACAGAGATGTCTATAATTATCTTCAAGAGACTATGGAACTATTAGGAAAAATTTCAATTCTTTTGATTCCTTGTCGTGCGAAATAGTTGACTTCAAAATTCTAAAATTCTGTCTTCTATTCTCTCACAGATGGTGAGGACATGTGCAGCCGGAGATGACCAGGCACCCACACACCTTTCTAGAGCCGCCAGAGGATGGGGGCGGGGTAGAGGCCAAAGATGCCCACGTGGTGCAACCAAATCACTAGAGTGAGCTACTATAGAAGAGCCACTAGTAGCTCTAGTTAGAGTAGAGGCACCTGAGACGCCTACTACTACACCAGCTCTTCAGACCCTTGTACAGTCCCTGAGCATGTTTGGCACTCTAGCTCAGGCAGGGTTAATTCCCCTTGCATCAGCCACATCTCAGGCCGGGGGAGGAGCACAGAGTCCTACCGCCCGCACCCTAGAGCAATGGGTTTAAGTTGATCAGATTCCAGAGGTTATACTGGTGCCACCTGTAGCCCCGGTTCAGCCCGAGGGTAGGGCAGCAGATTCAGAGGAAGAGCAATGTAGGCTCGAGAGGTACAAGAAGTACAACCCTCCTACATTTAGTGGCCTAGAATCAGAGGATGCTCGGGGATTTCTGGAGGAGTGTCGCCGTATCCTCTGTACTATAGGCATAGCAGAGTCAAGTGGGGTCTCTTTCACTGCATTTTAGCTTAGAGGAGTAGCCTATCAGTGGTGGCGTGCTTATGAGTTAGCCAGTCTGGATGAGGCAGCTTCACTTATATGGACTCGGTTCTCGGACGTGTTTTTGAGAGAGTATGTCCCTTAGAGCCTCAGGGACACATGGTGCGTAGAGTTTGAGTTGTTTCTCCAGGGTGCTATGACTGTTTCAGAGTATGCAGTTTATTTCTAGACATACACCGGCCTTGGTTTCTACAGTTCGAGAGAGGGTCCATCGGTTTATCGAGGGACTCCATCCTAGCATCAGGATTAGCATGGACCGAAAGTTAGAGATGGATATCTCGTATCAGCAGGTGGTGAGTATTGCTAGGAGAGTGGAGGGCTTTCTTGCTCGGAGAGAGAGGCCAAGAGGTCTCAAGAGTCTGGCCATTATTCTGGTGCTCGTGCCCCAACTGTAGTTCGACATGGTAGGGTCTATGTGAGTCCCCCCGTTCATTCAGCTCTTCCAGCCGCCAGTGGTGTTCCGGCCCCTTCTATGCCTCAGGAGCCTTATTATGCACCTTCAGTATCTAGTATGCCTCCTGCACGAGGTACTTTTAGCAGTCTGTCCAGTAGACCTCGCTTGAGTCAACCACAACAGTCGCATCCTCTCAGAGCTTGTTTTGAGTGTGGCGACACTCGCCATATGGTGAGGGATTGCCCCAGACTTAGGAGGGGTGCACATCCACAAATTTCTCAGCCACACCATGCTCCATAGGGTCCCCAATCTATGATTACAACACTAGTTGCCACTCCACCTACTCAGCCAGCTCGAGGTAGAGGTCGGGGAGGTAGAGGTCACCCTAGAGGGGGAGGCCAGACCAAATACTATGCCCTTCCTGCTCGTACAGAGGCAGTTGCTTCTGATTCTGTCATTACAGGTATTGTTCCGGTATGTCATAGAGATGCATCGGTTCTATTCGATCCAAGCTCCACTTATTCTTATGTGTCATCTTAGTTTTCCCTGCATTTGGGTATATCTTGGGATTCTTTGAGTTCCTCTGTTTATGTGCCTACTCTTGTGGGAGATTCTCTTGTTGTGCACCACCTGTATTAGTAGTGTTTTATTGCTCTTAGTGGTTTTGAGACCAGAGCCGATTTATTATTGCTCAGCATGGTAGACTTTGATGTTATCTTGGGCATGGACTGGTTGTCGCCCCATTAGGATATTCTTGATTGTCAAGCCAAGATCGTGACGCTGGCTATGCCAGGTTTACTGTGATTAGAGTGAAGGGGTACCTTAGATTACACTCCTAGCAGGGTTATTTCCTTTCTTAAAGCTCAACGAATGGTTGAGAAGAGGTGTGGCTCGTATCTAGCTTATGTGAGAGATGCCAGTATTGATACCCCTACAGTTGAGTCAGTTCTAGTAGTGAGGGACTTTCCAGATATATTTCCAGCAGATCTTCCGGGCATGCCGCTCGACAGAGATATTGATTTTGGCATTAATTTTTTGCCGGACACTCAGCCCATCTCTATTCCTCCATATCGATTGCCCCTCCTGAGTTGAAGGAGTTGAAGGAATAGTTATAGGAATTGCTTGATAAGGCTTCATTCGGCCCAGTGTGTCACCTTGGGGTGCTCCTGTCTTGTTTGTGAAGAAAAAGGTTGGTTCTCTGCGTATGTGCATTGGTTACACTAGTTGAACAAAGTTACAGTGAAGAACCGGTATCCTTTGCCTCGTATTGATGACCTATTTGATTAGTTACAGGGTGCCAGAGTGTTTTTCAAGATTGATTTGCGTTCATGTTATCATCAGTTGAAGATTCGGGAGCCAGATATCCCAAAGACTATTTTCAGGACTCAGTATGGTCATTACGAGTTCCTTGTGATATCATTTGGACTGACCAACACCCTAACAATATATATATATATATATATATATATATATATATATATTTGATGCATTGTGTATTTTGGCCTTATCTTGATTCACTCATCATTGTGTTCATTGACGACATTCTGGTGTACTCTCGGAGTCGGGAGGATTATGAACAACACCTGAGGACTGTGCTTTAGACCTTGAGAGAAAAGAAGTTATATGCAAAGTTCTCAAAAAGTGAGTTTTGGATAGATTCTGTGGCATTTTTGGGTCACGTGGTGTTGCGTGAAGGGGTGCATCCAAAGAAGGTGGAAGCAGTACGGAGTTGGCCCAGGTTGTTCTCAGCTACGGAGATTCGAAGTTTCCTTGGTTTGGCGGGGTATTACCGTCGATTTGTTGAGGTATTCTCATCTATTACAACACCTATGACTAGGCTGGCCTAGAAGGGTGCTCCGTTCATGTAGACGGAGGAGTGTAAGGAGAGCTTCCAAAAGCTCAAGACAGCTTTGAATACAGCCCCAGTATTGGTATTGCCTACAGGTTCGTGGTCTTATACTATTTATTATGATGCGTCGCAGATTGGTCTCGGCATGATGTTGATGCAAGTCCGTAGGGTGAATGCCTACGCATCCAGACAGCTGAAGGAGCATGAAAAGAACTATCCTGTCCACGACCTTGAGTTAGCAGCTATTGTTCATGCCTTAAAAATTTGGAAGCACTATTTGTACGGTGTCCTTTGTGAGATCTACACTGATCACCAGAGTTTGCAGCATCTGTTCAACCAGAAGGATCTCAATTTGCATCAACGGATATGATTAGAGCTGCTTAAGGATTATGATACCACCATTTTTTACCATCCCAGGAAGGCCAATGTGTTGGCTGATGCCTTGAGTCGCAGGGTTGAGAGTTTGGGGAGCTTAGCATATTTACCAGCAGCAGAGAGGCCTTTAGCACTGGATGTTCAGGACTTAGCCAACCAGTTTGTTATACTGGACATTTCTAAGCCGAGTCGAATTAGGCTTGTGTGGTCCTTCTTTTTATGATCGTATTAGGGAGTGCCAGTATAATGACCCCCATCTACTTGTCCTTAAGGACACGGTTCAACACGGTGATGCTAAAGAGGTCACTATTGGAGATGATGGTGCATTGATGATACAAGGCAGGCTATGTGTTCTCAATGAGGACGGATTGCATGAGTTGATTCTTTAAGAGGCTCACAGCTCGTGGTACTCCATTCATCCCGGTGCCACGAAGATGTATCGAGACTTGAGGCAACATTATTGGTGGCGTAGAATGAAGAAGGACATAGTGGAATATGTAGTCCGGTGTCTAAATTGCCAGCAGGTGAAGCATGAGCATCAACGGTCGGGTAGATTGCTTCAAAAGTTAGAGATTCCGGAGTGTAAATGGGAGTGGATCACTATGGATTTCGTTGTTGGACTCGCACGGACTCAATGGAAGTTTGATGTAGTTTGGGTGATTATGGATAGATTGACCAAGTCAGCTTATTTCATTCTTGTGATGACTACCTATTCTTCCGAGCAGCTGGCTCGAGTTTATATCCGCGAGATTTTTAGACTTTATGGCGTGCCGGTATCTATCATATCTGACCAGGGTACGCAATTTACATCACGATTTTGGAGGGTCGTACAACAGGAGTTAGGTGCTCGGGTGGAGTTGAGCACAACATTTCACCCTCAAACAGATGGGCAGTCTGAGCGCACTATTTAGATTCTTGAAGATATGCTCTGTGCATGTGTGATGGAGCTTGGAGATTTTTGGGATCAGTTCTTACCCCTTGTGGAGTTTGCCTACAACAACAGTTACCAGTAGAGCATTCAGATGGCCCCGTATGAGGCTCTGTATGGTAGGCGGTGTCGGTCTCCAATGGGATGGTTTGAGCCAGGTGAGGCTAGATTATTGGGTACAGACTTGGTTCAGGATGCCTTGGAGAAGGTCAAGGTGATTCAGGATAAACTTCGCACAGCCTAGTCCATATAGAAGAGTTATGCGGATCGGGAGGCTCGCGATGTGGTGTTCATGGTTAGGGAATGAGTCTTGCTCCGGGTTTCGCTTATAAAGGGCATTATGAGGTTTGGAAAGAAGGGGAAGCTGAGCCCAAGGTTTATTGGTCCCTTTGAGGTGTTGCGGCGAGTTGAGGGGTTGCTTATGAGCTTGCCTTACCTCCCGTCCTAGCAGGAGTTCATCCGGTATTTCATGTTTCAATGCTCTGGAAGTATCACGGCGATCCATCTCATGTGTTGGATTTCAGTTCAGTCCATTGGACAAGGATCTATCCTATGTTGAGGAGCCAGTGGCTATTTTGGACAGGTAGGTCCTAAAGTTGAGTTCAAAGAACATTGCATCAGTGAAGGTTTAGTGGAGGGGTCAGACGGTCAAAGAGGCGACTTGGGAGACCGAGCAGGATATGTGCAACTGTTATCTTCATCTTTTCACCACTTCAGGTATGTCTCTATGCTCGTTCGAGGATGAATGATTATTTTTAGAGGGAGAGGATGTAATGACCCGGACGATCGTTTTGAGAGTTATAGCCTTGATCCCCTATTAACTGCTTCCCACATATCTATTTCTGCTATTGTGACTTGCCAGGAGGTTTTGTTTTGGCTTTTGGAGTGTTTTGGGATGCTTAGTCCCTAAATGGAGGCTTAAGTCTTAGAATTTGGACCGAAGTCGCTACTATATGAAGATGAATTCGGAATGGAGTTCTTTCGATTCTGTTAGCTCCGTTGGGTAATTTTGGGCTTAAGGGCGTGTCCGGATTGTGTTTTGGAGGTCCATAGCTTATTTAGGCTTGAAATGACAAAAGTCAAAAGTTTGGAGATTTGGAGTAGGTCTGTAACGTTGAATATGACTTGTGTGCAAAATTTGGGGTCGATCAGACGTGCTTTGATAGGTTTGGCATTAGTTGTGGAAATTTAAAGTTTCAAGTTCTTTAAGTTTGAATTGTGGGGGGTGATTCGTGATTTTAGTATTGTTTGATGTGATTTAACGGCTCGACTAAGTTCGTATGGTATTTTAGGATTGGTTGGTATATTTGGTTGAGGTCCCGAGGGCCTCGGGTTAGTTTCAGATGCTTAACAGATCACTTTTGGACTTTGGAAGATAGCCAATTTTCTGGTGTTTTGTTGCATACATTTTCTTCATCGCGTTCACAAGGGAGTTCTCACGTTCGCGTAAGGCATCTGGGAAGGCCAACTGAGTTACTCTTCGCATTCGCGATATGGAACATTGAGGCTACGCGTTCGTGAAGATATGGAACCTTGAGGCTACGCATTCACAACATGGTCCTCTCGTTCACAGAGAGGAACGTGCAGATGGAGCTTCAGGCATTTAAGCCTACACGTTTGCGAAGAGGGTTCCGCGTTCACGTAGAGTCAGCCAGTGAAAGGTAAGCATTCGCGAGAGGTCACTCGCATTTGCGAAAGAGGAATTTCCGGTCAATATTTTTTTTGTTCAATGCGAATGCATGGCTTTGACCGCGTTCGCGAAGAAGGAATTAAGTGGGCAAATATAAAGATTCAAAAATGAGAGTTTGGCCATTTTTATCAAAACTTGAGTTCGGGAATTCGGATTTGGACGAGATTTCGAGAGATTTTCAGAGACATCGATTGGGTAATGATTCTACACTTGATTTTGGTTATATCCCACTAATCTATCATTAATTTCATCATTTATTTTAGATTTGGGTTGAAAATTGGGGGGAAATGGGAAGAAGTTCTTCAACTAAGTTTTTATGTTTTGATTGGGATTTTGACATTAGATTTGGATAATTTTAGTATGAGTGAACTCGTGAGTGAATGAGTGTTCATATTTGGTGACTTTTACCCAATTCAGAGATGCATGCCCGTGGAGGCTTTTTAGGGCGATTTTCGAATTTCTTATTTAAGCCTTGATTTCATTAATTAGATAGTCTATTATAGTTGTATTTATGATATGTAATTGGTTTTGGCTAGATTTGGGCCATTCAGAGCCGTATATTCGTGGGAAAGGTATTATAGTTGATTAATTGAGCTTGGTTCGAGGTAAATGGCTTGCCTAACCTTGTGTGAGGGAACTCCCCATAGGATTTGGTACTGTTTTTGATATGTGAGCGACGTGTACGTGAGGTGATGAATACGTACACAGGCTAATTGTTGTAAAACCCGGTTTCTACTAAGTAATAATCTGTTTCCTTCTTATTTGAGTTATATCAGCATGTGTTATATCCTGTTAGCTTAGAATAGCATGTCTATTTGCCTTGGTTTTTTATCTAAACCCTATGCAGCATGTTTAGCGAATCCCCTGTTTTCCCTTTATTTGAACTTAGTCTAAACTGTAGGCTTTCTTGTTGTAGCTGTTATTTCCGTTGTTTGAGCTGCAAATTTACTTTGGGACTACGGAATGGTATTCCAGGAGATCCCTTTGCATATTTACTTTGGGACTACAGAATGGTATTCCGGGAGATCCCCATGTCCTGCATATTTACTTTGGGACTACGAAACGGTATACATGGAGATCCCCTTGTCTTGCATTATATGTGTTATGTATAATGTATAATTAAGTTTACTTGGCCTAGATTTATATGTGTTGTGTATACTCACGGTTCCTGTTTTTACGTAATAGTTCATTTTGAGGCCATACAACGACGAGCTAATAGCCGGTTTGCTCGATTATTGCTCGACCGACCGATTTATGTAGAGCTCTTCCGTCCTGTTGATGTGTCTCAATATTGTCGAGCATCATGCCACCAAGAGAATCCTTAGCCAATTTGGTCGACCACAACTTGTACCTCTATTGCTCGCTTGGATTAGGAAACATTACCAATAGGATGATCGTTCGAGGGTTGACCAGACATATGAGGCATGGCTAGAGTTGCGGATCGAGATTTGGGACTAGCGGCAAGACCTAATTTTGCCACCCCCTCCACCCGAGCGTATGAATGGTGAGCATGAGTATATGGGTTGGTACCACATCATTACCTAACTTTTTGCCGGGAATCCTGTTCATCGCGCTAGTGGTCGGTTCGTTCCATATGCCGGGAGGCATGAAATGCTGATATGTTATTTGGTATACTTAGTTATAACATTAACCTAGCAATATGTAATTAATATATTACATGTTTTGTAGGCTAGTGGCCTACATCTGTTCTACGAGTTAGGACTGAAGACACAACAACATACCGGCGAGGGAGCGGCCGCTTTACACGAGTATGACCGGCAGGTTACAGATCTAGCTGCCCGGACATTGCAGTGAGCCTGAGATGGTGAGCGCTTAGGATACGAGGCTAATTATGTGGTACCAGAACAGTATCATTGTGGGCCAGCAGTGCAACCTGAACGTGGTCGACGTGGCAAGTGTGCCTAAAGAGGTAGGGGTGTTCCACGAGATCATGAGGGTCGACGAGGAGGTGGTCCCCAACAAGGGAGCGTTGAGGCACCTGCTGAGGATGTTGGAGTTGATTAGCTGGGTGACCACCCTAAGCCAGACCATGCTCCTAGTGATATGCCCTCATTTATCCTGGGGCTTACTCTAGGGACTTCGCAGGTGATCCCGTCAGCTCCATTGTTGATCGCGGGCACGACCATTACCTCACATGACTAGGATGAGTATTTTCCTGACCCTCTAGAGGCATTGACGTTTGCTGATGATCGTTTGGTACGAGATGTGGATAGTGAGCGCCGACTGAGTTATGACTCATCATCGAGGGATGCTGAAGATCTTTCACGGGATTTGGTTAGTTTGTATTACTATTATTTATATTTTTGTTTATCTCTTTGATTAGTCATAAATATCTAAAGTCTATTTTTTAAGCCATCATCCTCGCCCGTCACGAAGGACACTTTTTGCGATACTGACATGCCTGAGATGGATGATTATATTCAGGAGCCTTCTAAGACCATGGTAAGACATTTTGATTTTTTTAGCTAACACGTATATTACTAATATATATTTAAATATCTTATTATTCTGTAGGATACTGCTAGATCGAAAGCCCCTTCTACCGAGCTTGCCAGCTTTACAGATGATCATGCTGCATCACATTCTCCAATAAAGAGGCGATGTGATAAGGATGATCCTGATAGTATAGCCGGACGGGCTGGAATGCGCTTCAGGCCAGCGACTACTTTATAGCATAAAGGCTGTGAGACACATTGATTTTTTTTATGTACATATGACATTCAATAAATAATAGCAACATTATTTATGGTTTACATTATGTGTGCTTTATGTTTTTATTTCTCGGGTTCTTTGTTATTATAATACTACAACACAAAAATAAATATAGCAACTTAACATAATTTAAATTCGGTACAACTAATGAAAATACATGTCATGAAAAACATAAAGATAAAATACTACACTCAACACATACATGTGTTTGTTTAGTCACTATCGCCCATTATTTTCTGCTTCAACCACTTAAATTTCTCTTCCAACCTATTTTTTTTCTTCTTCCGCCTCTTTTAGTTTCTCTTCCACTGCCGCAAGTTGTCGTTGCATCTTAAAGAAATGGAGTTCGTATTCACTACAATGTTTGTAGTATTCCTAATAAATGGGTTCATCATACCATTCTTCAAACTTACATTGATTTCCATCCTACAAATTGGGATTATAACACAATACTATTAATTAATATGTTATATAAAAAAATTAACAAATATTTTTTGTAAAATAATAACTTACAGGTTGTTGACATATCCAATGTATGCGCCCCACATTACCATTTGACCAACATGGCTTCAAAATCACAAGTTTACCAAAATAACAAATAAGTACATAATTGCGTCCAGGCATTTCTGAATGCAAGACAAATGTAAAATTAATGAAAAGTATTTTCTACTTCATGCACATAATAGCTAAATGCGCTGGGCTTTTATAGGCAAGAAGAAAACACATAACGTGGTATTTCACTGTGCTATGCTTCGCGTGACAATGATCTTTAGGGTACAATACAACTTTTCCAGAACGACAGTTTTTTCATGTCGATAAGACAATACACATAACGTGGTATTTCACCGCTCTATGCTTCGCGTGCTAATGATTCTTTAGGGTACAATACAACTTTTGCAGAAGATAACTCTTCTTCGTACGATAGCTTTTTCAGGTCGACAAAACAATACACATAACGTGATATTTCACCGCGCTATGCTTCGCGTGATAATGATTCTTTCGGGTATAAGAAAGCTTCTTAAACTGACCCAAGTCATATGTATTTCAAAGACCTTTTGAATAAACATTACAACATCCATTAAAAATGCCACTAACATTTAACAAGTGATTCAAAAAGAGGCAAAATAGTGAAGGTAGTTCAATAGATCCTCATGGATCACGTTTTAACACTATCGATCCCTACCTTAAAAAAATATGCTAGGTTGCTACACTGATTTGAGTGATGACAAGTGGTATGGTGTTCTGCGTACCTTGGAAAATTAGCCTATCAATATACACACTGATCTCAAAGTTGCAAGGCATATTATTGAGGGCGAAACGCATTCTACAAAGCCTGAAGGTATGCAAATTTGGGGAGAAAAACTACAATGGGTTCCCTTTTACTCAAAATGGTGTGATTACGAAGTACTATGTCGTTGGCATAGTCTTGTTGTGCCACAAGCACTGTCTACAGCCTTCCAAACAATGCCATAAGAATTTGGGGAGTATGTTAAATTGTTGTACTGAAGTATTAATGCTAAATATCAATGAGACTTAGCACCAATGGAAACATAATTTTATTTCATACATTCTGTAAGATGAACATATACATACTGGGAAAAAACACTACGGGCATCCTTGATAATTGGGCACATTGGATGAACTTCCACAGGAAGCTGAATTACCACCACTACCCAAACCAGCTGAAGGACATTTAAATGGTTCTAGTGGCCAATAATTTGCATTTGTCGCTGATGAAAAAACTCGTTATTATATACTATTTTAAATGGTTTTGGCGGCCAATAATGCTCCGCACCCACTGGCTGCAACTGTCCATTATAGGTGTTTAAATATGCAGCAACACTATATTCCTTATCAACGTAGTTGGTTGCTGCGAAACCTATATGTTGAAAGCACTTCATGGAATGCAAGTACGACATGTGGTAGAAGGAACATTTCCCACAAGAGCATAACCTTCTGGCTTTATTTACAGTGTGTGTATTATTCCCCCGATTTTGATAGATAGCGGTGCGAACTTCAAAAATATTTCGCTCATTGCAATACTGTAAATATGAATGCCAATGTGCTCGCCTCCTGTATTTCTCAAATCTTTTTATTGGTATTGGCATAAAGTCAACACCCCTCTCCATCAATGACGATGCACCTCTAGCCCTTTCAACAAACCTTTCCGCCATTTACTTAAATGACATCCGCACCAGTGACAGACAATCCACGTACAGACTTCAATAACCATTTAAAAGACTCTGACACATTTGTAGTTAGAATTCCCCATCGTCTGCCACCATTCACATGCAATGTCCTCTTGTCAAGCTCATATCGCATCAACCAATGATAGGCTCCTTCGTTTTCCTGCCTGATCGATTCTATGCGCCTCCTAAATTTATACTCTTGGTGATATGTTGCAGCCATCCACATTAAATCATGCAAGTCCTTGTTAGGATATGCCTTCTGGAAATTGGTCTTTAGGTGCCTCACACAGAAACGGTGGTATGCATACGGTTCCTGCCATGCAGGCAAATGCTGTACAGAACTTAAAATACCGCCATGCCGATAAGATATTAGACAAATACCTGAACGTTATCTGACAACGTGCTCCTTCAAGTGGTTCAAAAATAGCGTCTACGCCTCTTGGCTTTCATTGGCATAAATAGCAAAAGCTAGGGGAAATATACTTCTATTAGCATCTACTACAACGACGATCAACAAATTAATATCAACTTTCCATATACATGAGGGTCGTCTATGGATATTACCGGCCGACAATGCACAAAACCATCAATTGTTAGTTTAAATGCCCAGAACACATATCTGAATATATGTTCTGGTATTTCCGGACTCCGCACAAGCTTCCATTCAACAACAGTCCCGAAATTAAAGTGTTGCAATGCGGCCATGTACCTGGGTAGGGATGCAAATGACTTATCCCAGTTACCATAAACAATATTTCAAACGTACGTTTGCGCCCAAGAAATGCCTTTCTTTTGGTAATGGTACACCCATATTCCTGGTGGACAGATGTAATACACTCTTTGATCTTATACCTTATGGACACTTCAATGTGTGGAATCAAGACAAGAGAAATCAAGCTAACATCCAAGTTAAAGTGATTCCCACTGAATGTGTCCATTTCACAATTATGAGTGCCAATGTATTTATCCACAACTCACATATTTGTTTTCTTCTTCCTCGCTCGCAGCATCCAATTACAACCCGTAAACCATCTACGACAAATAATCTTGTATCCAAATATGACTCCCACACCATCATCTCACGACACTCTTTCACACTGTACATTTTATCCGGAAAAGCATGCCCTTTGATAGCACCATTGGTCTAGATTCATCCCACATTGCTGTCCGAATTTCGTCAATATCCCTTGTGAGGGCATCCACATTTGGCATACTTGGCAAATAATCAAGGTAGGGAATCTCCCTTGAATGAAACGACACATGGGACTCGTGCACTCTTGGTTTAACAGGAGGTGGAGCATGCTCCCTCGTCAAATCAGGTTCAACATTCTCTTCCTCCTCCTCATCACCCTCGTCAGGGAAGGGTGTGTCATCTCCAGACTCATCGACATTGTTGTCATAATCACTATTCTCTTTCTGACTCTGTATATCTACCAGATCCCAATTAAATATGTCATTTTCAGGCAATTGAGTAAGGACGGGACCATCAAGTTGCTCGTTTCACTACACAATCAATAAAATAATGAGTTACTCAAATTGATCCAAACTTTACATATAACTTTATATATTCACTTACAAATCATAATGTGTTGATATCCCATGATGCACATTATCCTATTGATAATGACTCCATGATGGACCACCATGATCCCCATCACACCAAAACTAGGCATATTTCAACTGGTCGTTGGTTCATAACTTGTAAAATTCATATTTGATCAGTACCCCATATGGAATATATGAGTGTTAATACAAATTCAATACACAAAAATATACATCGTAACACAAAGGAAAATTGATGTTTACCACTCGACTTGTGGATTATGTAAACTAGGGGAGAAATAATTTTCTCGCTCCTCATTCGCTCGTAGAGATAAGTTTAGATCAGGCCAAACACTTTCAGCCGGAACCTGTTTGGCTAAAACTACTCAAAAATAACCTCCCGATGATTGAGGGATATCCCTACTTTGCGCAACCTCATTATTGCGAACTCTTCAGCCTTGACGTATATTTCCAACAGTTTTATCACAATAAATTCCCGATATTCATCCGGAGTCCTCAAAAAATCTCTCAGAGTTTCATCGTCTTCGATATTAAACTCAGCATAACAAGCAACCCCTTGCGGAGTTACAGAATACATATATCTTCCGTTTACTTTAATATTCACTGAACGTTTGCTCACACTCATTTTTTTACAAACAACGATACCAATGTATCGTACTCCATTTTAAATGGTAACTTAACATGACGCTGTGAAGATAAATTATAGCTTACTGAGTTATTCGCCACCACAACCTCACCCCCCAATATAACCAAACCCTAATTCTTCGCTCTTCAGACATTATGACAAAATGCAAAACAACTTAACGAAGAAATATTTCACAAGACTTGAGAATATTTCTGAATGGATTTTTACAAAATCCTCAACGTCTTTAAATAAGGCAAAAACCAATCTGGAAGGTCGAATTTTTTGAGGTATAACACCTTAAACGATATACCCATTTGAATTATTGTTATGTCAGTTAAGCTCAAAAGAATTATTGATGGGCCCATATAATATATATAGTGCGGTAAGGAAGGGCTTAATATATAGCGCCTTTTAAAAGGGCTATGCTTAACTGGGCAAACGGCCGTTAAGGTACAACGCCCTTTAAAAGGGCGTTATATATAAAATGGACACCAATTTTCCCCCCATATATTTTGGTTCTTTGAGTCTAAAAGAACCACATTTTGGTTCCGGACTCGTACAAGTATCCCTAAAAAAAACTCTGACGCCTCTTGTTGAAGTTCACGCTTTAGGCCCCAAATTTGTCTAAGTCACCCTGCTTCGAATACATTATCACGACACTTAGGGCTTGTTTACAACTAGGGATAAGGAATAATTAGTGATTAAATTTAAAGAAGATTTTATTTTATGTTTGGTTGGAAGAAAATTATATTATAATTAATCCAGTAATTAGTTATTCCGGGATTATTTCACCCACGAGTTTCCTGATATTCTCCAAGTAACAGTATGTGTTCTAAAAGCTAAGAGTCATTTTCTCCAACGCATTAATGTTTGACAAGTGAAAGTGAAGAATGAGTTGCCAGAACAGTAAAACAGAAGAAACACCCGACGAACAACACAAGACCAGCAAAGACCCGAAACACAAACCCTTCCTTGACGTTTACGGCCCGCAGGGCTCAGGTTTGGAACTTTTCATGTTATATATATATATATGCGTTGTGTATTTACAAAGGTTCTACTATCATATATCATGAATGTGAATTCATTTGGCTTATATTATGAGTTTAATTCACTTGGGTCTCTTTAAAAGGTTCCAAAATTGTCAGATCACATTTTTTGGGGGTTTGTTGAGTAATTTGTAGTTCATGGATTTCTGGTTATTAATGCACTAGTTTACTGGTTTATGTAGAAAACCAGAAGGGAGAAAGGAGTGAAGGGAAAAAAAAACCTTTTTAGAGCTTGTGGGCTGAGTTTATTTAATTGGTTTGTATTGGCTGGAGTTTCAATTGTTTAAAAGAGGAATAGTTTTTTAAGAAAGCCTTTTTTAATTTTAAAAGAGGAATCTTGGTGAGAGAAATTGGGATCATTGCTAGTGAAAATTTAGTGCTATCAGTAGATATATTTTTGATTGTGGATTCAATTGAAATTGGTTATAAATGCATTAATTTTGGAAAATAACTAGTTCTGATAGAAACTCAAAATGGAGAAAAGAGACGAGGCTAAAAAGGTGAGAAAAGAAATAAAAGAACTATCTTTTGCGATTTGCAGATTGAGTTCGTTTAAGTGGGTTGTATTGTCTAGACCTTTTAAGTTGCTCGCCTGAAGAAGAAGAGGAATGTTGTGTGGAAAAATTAGTATATGTGTTATTGAAAATTTGGACCACCATTACATGCTATTCCTGTTGTGAGCATTATTCTCCGTTGGTTGGTAGTTATTTTGTTGTGTTTATTTTGGAGACACTGGTTGATATATGGTGATCAAGCTGACCTTTAGTGCTATTACATAGCCAAATTCTGTATGATAGATCATGATTTGCACTTAGAAAATTAATTTGAAGTATGTATATAATAGATATTGTAGTAGAATGTAAGAATTACTTGACTCTATTCAGCATTTGCACGTTTCAAATTCAGTTTAATTTTTTTATCAAAAGCCGCATTCAACACATAAGAACGTATAAGCCGCAAAGCACCAACAAGAAGAAATTTTTTCACCACAAGAAAATAACATAACCAAGTAATTGAAAACAACAAATCAGGTTCAACATCAAGTAAAGAGTGCTTCTCATAAATTACTCAAAAAAAGAAACTTACTACAGAGATTTGGAAGGCAACAACGGAGAGCAAGGCTTTGTTAGCTTTTCTTTCGAATCACTACAAGAAAGTAAGGATACAACGACATTTATTTAGTGACATTTGAAATAAATGTCGGAAAAAATAAATTTCTCAATATTTATGACAAAATATTGTAAAAATAACGACATTTGTGACAAAATATAATAAAAAAATGACATTTGATTCAAAATATTGTAAAAATAATGACATTTGATACAAAATGTCATTAAAAAGCGATATTTTGTATCAAGTGTCGTAAATAAAAAATATTTTATGGAAGATGTCATAAAAATAACAACATTTGATATAAAATGTCACAAAAATTATAACTTCTATTTTAAATGTCATACTATTAGTTGGTGTGATATGATTATTTAATATAAAGGGGGGACAAGATTTAATTTAAAGGGGAATCTTGCATTATTTTAAATGAAACATGGGGGACAAAATGAAATGGGGTGGTGTGATATGTTTATTTAATATAATGAGGATGAGTGGGAAGATAATGGGTTTGGTAGAGAAAATGGGTTGATTTTAATTGATTAAAAGATTTATGGGATGGGTTATAAGAAGTCTTAGCATAAAATTGTATATTTGGACATTAAATGCTAAAAATGCAAACGATGCCTATTTTTATAATTTTTAATTTTTGTAAAACAAATTTAATTACTAACAATTGTAGAATTAAATCCTACATGCAAAATGCGACATATTTTTTGTATTTTTATTAATTTAACAAATAAACATGCACAGACAAATACAAATAATTATTCAAAATATCACAAAAATTGCAAACCAAGAAAAATTACTTTATTTTTGAATTTTTTGGGAGTAATTCTCATATTGGGCAAAAATCACGTGCTTACAGTTGGTAATTACCGACATTTACATTAACGCCAAAAATTTCTCTATATTTTTTAATTGTAAATCATTCTTTGTCTAGAAGCAAAAAGAATATTCTTTTTATTTAATACATGTTTTCAAATATTGTGATAGTTACCACTAGGGCTGTTCAAACCGAACCAGAAAATCGCATCAAATCGAAAAATCAAACCAAACCAATTAAAAAACCCGACTAGGTTTGGTTTGACTTGGTTTGGTATTGAGTAAAAAAATCTGAACCAAACCGACACATAAATATATAATTTATATATATAGTTTTAAGACTTTATATTGAATTTGCCTTAAAAAATATTAAATTTTTGGGATCCTCTCATGTGTTAACCTAGAAAGTGTACATTAACGAAAATTATTGTTAGACGACTAAGAAAATAACTATCATGTATTACTAAAAAAATTCTGCCATTAGAATATTTTAATAGGTCATATGTTTGTTATTTTTTTCAATATTTACTAAACATATATTCATTTATCATAACTTTATCTATAACTTTAAGGCAAAATACCTTAAATCACCCCTAAACTTGGCTCAGATTATTAGTATCCTCCCCGAACTATGCCCGGTCTTAATTACCTCCCTCAACTTGGCCTTTTGAGAGTCATTACCCCCTAGACGCTGATGTGGCAAAAAGTATGAGTGCACTCATCCACCATATGGATTTTTCTATCTATGTGGCATTTTTTTGAAAAATAAAATATTTTTTTACCTTTTTAAGAATATTACTTTTTGGATAAATTTTTTTGAATACAATCTATAATAAAACTCGAATAGAACTACATTATTTAGGACAAATATTTTTATTTGGCCAAAAATAATAAAGTTTTAGTTATTTTTTTTTGAATTTGACCTGAAAATAAAGGTTTATACAATTGAAATAAATAGTCAAGACATCTAAAAAGTTATAAAAAATACATAGTTTGAAATTAATTATTTTGGCTATAATTTTTTATATAGCTCTAAATTACGGTGCTCTAATTTTTTTTTTACGATTTTACCTAAAAAAGTAAAAATACACAGTTGAAATAAATAATCATTGCATCAAAGAAGAAATAAAAAGAGCGTATAATTGCACTTATAATTTCTTGCAATTGTACACTCTTTTTATTTCTTCTTTTAATGTAATGACTATTTCAACTATGTATTTTTTTATAATTTTTAGACGCCTTGAATATTTATTTTAATTGTTTAAATCTTTATTTTCAGGTGAAATTCAAAAAACGATTAACTAAAAGTTTATTATTTTTTACCAAATAAAAATATTGAGCCTAAATAATGTAGTTCTATCCAAGTTTTATTACAAATTGTATTCGAAAAAATGTATCTAAAAAGTAATATTCTTAAAAAGGTAAAACATATTTTATTTTAAAAAAAATACCACATAGACAGAAAAATCCACGTGGCGGGTGAGTGCACCCATACTTTTTGCCACATCAACGTCTAGGAGGGTAATGGCTCTCAAAAGACCAAGTTGAGGGGGGTAATTAAGACCGAGCATAGTTCGGGGGATGATACTAATAACTGAGCCAAGTTTAGGGGTGATTTAGTGTATTTTTGCCTAACTTTAACAAAGTAAGATCGGAATAATATCCATGTAACAAAAAAAAATTGAAAACCCGAAAAACCCGACAAAATCGAACCAATCCAAACCGATATAATTGGTTTGATTTGATTTTGATAAAAATCGAACCAACTCCGTCCATGTACACCCCTAGTTACCACAGAACAGACGCGTTCTCTTATTGTTTAATCAATGTTTTAAAAGGCTTACTCGCCAGTCACTGGGCGAGGCACTTGTAAAATGACATGAGGCTCATATGAGGGGTTTAGTTTTACGAGGCTTATGCCCCAAGTGCTCGATTATGCCCAATCGTTTAGTGCTTGGGACACGCCCAATAGTTTATATGAAAATTCATGTGTTAAATTTCCTAATTACTATTGTTGGCTCTCAAAATATTTTAACAAATGAATGATAAAAGTGCAATTCATATATAGATATTTA
The DNA here is from genome assembly GCF_000393655.2 of Nicotiana sylvestris. Classification (NCBI taxonomy): domain Eukaryota; kingdom Viridiplantae; phylum Streptophyta; class Magnoliopsida; order Solanales; family Solanaceae; genus Nicotiana; species Nicotiana sylvestris. Next base: position 198,196,636 of record NC_091064.1, on the reverse strand, counting down.
AAAATTGAGACTTACTTAAATAACGAAGCCATAGTACTGCATATTTACTAAGCGAGAACATCATAGGAGTGAATATTATTGGAACACTTCTTTGAAAATATACATATCATCCAAAATTTATATCTTCACTTGTAATTGGTCTCTATTTCTTAGTTTTATATATCTCAGAATTATTAGGCTTTTATTATTTTATAACTTAAAAATAAATTTGTATTTATTTATGAAGGAGTAATATTTTAAATTATTGTAATACAATTTATTGATTATCATGTACTTCTAGGGAGGTAATTAAATGTCTTGTTGATAATAACTTAAAAGTAATAATTAGTTTTTTTTATTTAAAAGTTATGACATCATAGTTGATTTGTATCTCATAATAATTAACACTATTGCATTATATATATTTGTAAAAGTATGTTAGATATTTTATTTTGTATGCGTTTTTTTTAATCTTTTTAATTTTATTAAGCTTTTAATGTACTTTCTATTGTTCGTATTATTATACTATTTTATAAATTAAAAAATTAAAATATTTATGTTTAGTCAATAATATTTCTAGTACTTGTTAAATCTTGAGTTGAAAAATATAAAGTATACAAATGAAAAGAATATATAAATCGAGACCATATTTATAATTTACGATAGTTGCTAAGCCGAGATACTCCAGGCTCCATTGCGTCGAGTTTCAGACGACTTGACGGGTTTTGAAGAAGATCTTTTTTCTTCTTAAGGCTAAGTTCCAGGTATGATGTTCTTCTTCTCTGCTCTGAATAGCCACCATTTTTCTTCTTCTTCTTTCTCTGCTAATTTGTCTAAATTTCGCTATCAACCTATTTCGACCAAAACCCATCGTCGAAGCCTTCAGTCGAAGGGGTTCTTAGCCCTTAGGGTAGAGTCGAAGGACCCATGCCTTAACAGTGTCCTTAGTTTCGTCAAACGCCGATTTGACCTATGAATTTTAATATTCATCGTTGCGAGTCCTTTTGGGTGTTAGTGTTGTGTTTATAGTTGTTTTTCACATCTTACTCGGCCCATCCCTGCATTGGTTTTAGTGTTGTGTTTGTAGCTGTTTGCTCCGTTTAGGTGTTTTCGGGTAGTACTGTTAACTCTTTGCTTCTTCTTGTTTTCCGTTAGTTATATCCATTCAATTATCTTCCTCACTTCCCTTCCTTCAAGGGTATTCTTTCCGTAATATTACCTATTATCTTTCTTGCAGCTTTCACTTTTTAAAGGATTTTTACCAAGATGTCTATGCTAACAAGTGGTGACGCGGAGGGTCTTCCTGTCGCCTTTGTTGGTTTCCAGCAAAATCTTTCATCAATAGTTGAAGGTCTTGAGTCTCAGGAGGAGGAGAAGAAGATGTGGGCAATCCAAAAACTCCGAATATTGTTCAATGACGGTATGGCTAAGACTGCTCCAGCTTCGCTTATGCTGATTTTATTAAACTCGCATATCACTTACTTTCAAATTTTTATTAACAGATGCCACTTTTCTAGTACATGCTCTAGAGTCTGGTATAGTTGTTCCTCTACTTGACGAAATTCTACGGGGAGAGGATTCATTTGCTCTCAAGGTAGACAGTGATGTGTTGATCACCTTTTTGTGCCTTCTTTGGTGTCTTCTGGTTGTATATTCACACTTGCTTTATTCTTATGGTTTTGCGGTCATAGCTTGAAGCTGCTAACGCTGTCATGGACAGTATTCCTGATATGATGAAGTTAGATGATTTGGTGATTGATAGTAAGTTGGTGGAACTTCTTTTAAAGCTTCTGCATTTTCCAGCTGAAAATGTTTGTGAGCAGGTATGTTTTAAAATTGGCATACCCCTCTTCTATATAGGTTTGAAGATATGCTTATTAGCAGACTGATTGTTTTTTCCTTCCAACTATAGGCGATGGAGAAACTGAGAATCGTTGCTCTCTCCCCTGTAGGTCGTGGTTATGTTCTTACGTGCATGGCTTTGGATAATTTACTGCATATTTTGACCTATTGCAACATTTTATTGCTGAGAAAAGCCACGCAGACTATATCAGTGCTTTCTAGAGGCACACCAAAAGTGCCTTCTGTGAAGGTCTGTTAATTACTGTTGAAATTTTTCTGCGTCTGCAATTATTTGGTGCAAAACAATACTGATTACAATTCAATTGTCAGGTGAAACCAGCAATCCAAGCTCTTTGTTTACTTGTTACTTCAAATGATGATCGAGAGGTGCTAAGAAACGCATGCTGGGCACTTTATTACCTCTCTGGTGGTATTGATGAGTTGTGAGCCAGAGTGATATTGTTAGTGGCCTCTTTGAGATTCCGGTGCTGCTTAAGCTCTTAGAGTGAGTGGAGTGTTTTCATTTTCCTCATTTAGCCTACTTTTTCATAGCTACCTTACTACGATTGTATCTGATATATACGTCATTCGATCTTTCAGAGATCCCTCTCCTTCTGTAATCGCCCCTGCCATCCGTATCCTTTCAAGTATTTGCCGAGGAGATGACGGCCAGAAAGAGGTATGCGGCTTTTGTGGTTGAACCCAAACACTTTGATGAACTAATCAATGAAAAAAAGGATCAAATTAAGATAAGATAAAATGATTGAAAGGTAGAAACATCTTAAACAACATGTAGTGAGATTATAATTCAGCATGTTCCTGATTCAATGTCAAATTTGATGTGTTTACTGCTTAATTTATAATAGCCTCTGAAGAACCCACCCATTTGGTAGAGCTACCCACCATTTGATTTGTATATTTGTAAATAGGTTCTTTGCCATCTTCAAGTCATGGGCAAGTCCACCTTCCAGCTCCAACACTGGCCATCTGGGCTGCATTTTTTTTGGCTACATTAAGTTTTATTTTTTTCTAATTGGTATTCACTAACTTAGCCTTTTTAGATCTTGATTTGATCTTGGGACAAAATATCTATGCATGTAAGTTGGTAATAAGAAACATGTCCTTGATTAAAAGAAAAAAAAAGAAAGAAAGAAAAACTTGGAGTTGTCTGGATTTAGGTTGAAAAGCATCTTCAGCACTCAAAGATGTGCTTGTGAACTTCCAAACTAAATATCTCTACGCATTGTCCATTTTAAGCCCAAAATGATGAAAAACATATCCTACAATTGAGCAGTGATTTTGCAATGTAGAAATAGGTTGTTTGTGTCCTCGGGTTGCTCTTCACATAGAGAGCATTTGCTGTCAGTGGGCATTCTTCTTCCTTGCAAATTAGACTGTGAAAAACATGCTTTTTTCCCTACTAACCAAGTGAAGATCTGAATTTTGTAAGGAACTGATGAAAGCCCGTAGCATTTATGGCCGTGACGTCCTTCATTGCCTGTCGGACTTGCTAGATAGAGGAAAAGAGGAAAGGTTGGTATGCCTGTGTATAGCATATATTACTCTTGGGAGCAGTCAACGGGCAAAGGTATGTCGACTAAATTGATATTTTGCTTTAACGTAATTTTTTTTTAAATTTCTTTGTCCATATATTTGTTATTCATTCTTATAATTATTAGTCTTGGACTACATATACATATTTTTACTTTTTCTTCAGATGCGCCTTTTTTCGTTAAAGCTCACGCTTTAGTTGTGCTTAAAGCCCCAAATGACCTTAAAGCTTTTTTGCGCTTTTCGTCTTTGATAACGCTGACTGAAATCCATTGCCTGTTTGTGTTGGTGTTCTACAAGTTTTCATTTTTAAAGTGCCCATTTTCAGAGTTTGCTATTTTTTTTGGTTATAAAGATTGATTCTTTCTATGCTTAAAGATTTGTTTTTTATTGGCACTCTTTCTTTTTCTGCTCTAGTTTAGATGTGTCAAGGCATTGTCTAGCGAAACTCTTATTAACCATAAAATCTTTCCATATTTTACTGCTAAGTGGATGTCATTGAGCTGATACTGTGAATGTTGCTTAGCTAGAAGAAAAAACTAGTAGAATTAAGCATGGCGTTAAGAAACAATCATCAATGGATCAGAATTAACTCGCATCCAAATGGAAGAAGACAGGAGGGCTGGTATATGGTTGTGAGGGAAGAGTTCTAATTGTTTCTTCTTCGTATAATTGGGTCTTTTTAAAAATGTTCTAGCGGTAATACCCAAACTGCCGTTACCAGTAGTAGACATTTTGTTTGGACTGTTAGTCTCCGTTAGTAAACCAAATATAAGCGGTCATTTTGTTTTCTTAAAGGTTAAATGTGCTAACCAAATAACACAGGGACCACAACTGGAATTAGGCAATAATACAGGGACAAAAGCTGCTATTTCCCTGAAAAGAAATGAAAATGTTAGGGGGTAAATCATAAAAAATAAAAGGATAAGGGTGTAAATAAAAAAATAGTGTTACATTAGGGATGCAAAATAGAAAGAACTCTCAAGTAGCTGGATATGAGAGTGAAATAGTTGGTGTAGTAGTTGGAAATAGAAATTGGATTTTTGAGTTGTGGATATGTTTTGTCATAGCCCCCACCCCACCCCCAATTTTTTTTCTTTTAATGATCGACTTTTCAATTGATGAAACCTTCTCTACGTAGCCATTTATCTAAATAGTTGTCTGTAATTTTTGAGCAGGCTGTAGCTGATGCTGCTTGATTAATGGAATCCGGAACCAAAATGTGGTTTCTTTTTTACTCAAAATACGCAAATAAGTGTTAAAAAAAAGTTACCAAATTATATATAATGCCACAAATAGTGGCGCTATACAGTAACGTTAACTGCACCGTTACTGTATAGTGGCGCTATACATAGTAAAGCTGACACACCTTACATAGCGCCATCAATAGTGGCGCTATACCCTTTATTACCATCACACATAGCGCCACTATTAATGGCGCTATACCCCTTAATACAAATCCTCCCGTCTTCTTCTTCTTCGTTTCATCTCCCTCATTTCTTACTCCCTTCTGGTCCCCCCCCTCCCCGATTCTGCCCCAATTTAAATTTTTTTTTTGGGTCCCCCCGGCACATAAAAGTTGAATATTGGTGGTCCCACTGTCGAGTAGAGCTTCGTGTTATTGTGGATTCACTCTTCCGGAGTTAAAATTTCGATCTATTTACATTCCGAAAATTCTAAATCGAGGTATTTCGATTTATTTTAAGTTGAAACTTTTATAACAATGCATATTACTTGATTTGTATGTGTTCTATTTCGGTTTGTGTTTATTTTTTCCGAAACTAGCATGTTAAATTTTATCCGGATTTAATTTTAGTGTTGTATAAAAATATGTAAATTAGTCTAAAAAATGTGTGTGTTAATATCGTCATGTATATTTATGTGTTTTTATGCCGTTTAGTTTAGATTATTTTTAGCGTAGTAAATGTAGACCTTTTTAGCGTAGTAAAACATAGACCCTTTTAGCGTAGTAAAATTTAGAGCCTTGTAGCGTAGTATTGTCTAGTAATTGTTTAATTATCTTATATTCTAGCACGAAACCCATAATTATAATTTATATATATATATATATATATATATATGTATATAATTCTTACAATTAATTTATTAAATAAATATGAATATATATAATTTTTACAATTAAGTTTCGTGCTAGATTTTCTGAAGCCCAGTGGTACCAAACTATCATTAATAATTTTATGTTTTTTTAATAATTTTTATTCATATTTATTTAATAACTTAATTTTTATTCATATTTATTTACAATTAAGTTGTTAAAAAATATGAATTTAAATTATAAAAAAACACATAATTATTAATGATAGTTATTAAAAATTATGAATTTGCAGTTGACGACATGGATGCACCTATACATCCCGGCCCTCAGACGTCGGAGGTACTACCCCTACAGCCCCAGCATAGATCCGAGCATATATGGGGGGGAGAGTTGCTTACGCAGACTTTTCAGGGCAGGAGAGTGGATTTATTGTGGGAGTTTTTGACTCCTCCCCGCGTTCTACATCCCCGTGTGGTCCATCACCTGGAGGAGATGAGATTATATAGGATCATTAGCATTGGCCGGATACAGCTCGACTATGCTTTGATCACAGCGTTGATTGAGCGGTGGCAACCGGAGTATCACGAGAGTATTGCGTGGGTATTGCGTCGTAGACTTGCACGAGAGTATCATGGCCATCATAATCTCCCCTTCTATAGGGATGTGTTGGATTTTCTGGAGGACGCACAGGTGAATATCTAACTAAACTTATCAATTATTGTTTAACTAGGTGTTGCGCATACTAACGGTTTGTGTTATTATTTCATAGTTTATCTGGACGCCGTACAACGAAGAGCTGATAGGTACCCTGCCAGCGTATTGCACGCACGACTACCATATTTGGAGGTCTTCCGTCCCTCTCACGTGCCTCGATATTGTTGAGCATTATGCCTCAGAGCGAGTATTTCGTCAGTTTGGATTTCCGCAGCCTATACCGACTCGGCCTGCATGAGATCCTTTACATTATGAGAGGGATGATCGGATGAGGGTGGATGACACATTTATTGATTGGCTGACAACGCAGTTTGGTATTTGGGACAGCCGAGGGGACTTGACCCCAGCTCCGCAACACTTTCCTATCGAAGTTTATATGGCATGGTACCGCACTGTTTCCCGACTTTTTATCGGGAACCCAGTTCATCAGGTAGATGGTCGGTACGTCTCATACGCCGGGAGACATGAGGCTCTGGTATGTTTTCTGTTATTATCAATTACATTAATAGTAATTTCTAGTCAAATACGTAGTTTATATTAAAAATTTTTGTGTAGGCGATTGGATTGCATACCGTATATTGTATGGGGCAGCAGATGCAGAGTTATGTCCATGATCCTGTGATCATGCAGGACTATAGTCGTCGCTTAATGGATGTGGCTGCCCAGACACTGCAGCGAGGCCGATCGGATCAGCGTTTGGCACACCAGCCAGATTATGTTGACCCAGCCACGTACCAGCGAGGTCGTGGCCGACGAGCTGCTGCTGCTCCACGACGACCTGTTGGTGCTGGACGACGTGGTCGTGGACGGAGAGGAGGTCCCCAGCAAGGGGGCTTTGAGGCTCCTGTTGATGATGTTGCTGCTGATATGAGAGGTGGCATGCATGAGACCGACATGCCGTCTTACAGCCTTGGCATTTATGACACTCCAGGGACGTCGCAGGTGACCCCATCGGGTCAATTCTTGATCACGGGCTCGGATTTTCAAGGAGTGGAGTTGGGTAGATATTTCCCTGGCCCGTCTACCACTGATGAGTCTCGACCGATCCGAGATTTTGATAGTGGGCACCGACTGAGTTATGGCAGCTCATCACATGCGCAGGTATGAGTTTATTAGTATTAATTTTATTACTGTTTTTACTATAACTTATTTATTTTGTTTTAACTTTATTAATTTACTTTTTTAGGCTTCATGCGATGCTGCGACAGATGACTACATTCAGGATCCAGACACGATTATGGTAAGACAATATAAATTTTTGTGAATTGTTATGTAGTTTTCTATACTAAGTTTGATATTATTATGTAGCCTTCTATAGGACTTGACAACACCACCGATACATGTCATCTTGTGCCGCATCCGGCCATAAGGAGACGACTTGATGATGATAATCCTGATAGCGTACCCGGGCGGCAGGGGATGCGCCTCAGGCCAACGGCTACTTTGAGACACACCGGATGCGGGACACATTGATTCGGTCTTCCATTTTTATGTTTTTTTTGGTGTAAATAATATTTTTGTATACATTAACAACAATATTTAATTGAATATGACAGTTACTTTTTTTAGTTCTCATTTCGTTTTATAGTATTTGGTATAGTAACACAACAACTTAAACTTAACTTCCACTTAAATTAAAATAAAATTTAGTACAACAAACAAGGAAAACATTACTACAACACAAACACAAACATAACATGCTAACATAATAAAAATACATGACATATGAAATGACACTAAACACATACACGCCAATGCTCCATCCTCACTATATTGTTGATCAATATAGTTGGTCTCCGCATAACCAACACGTTGAAAACACTTGATGGCATGTGAACAAGGCATGTGGTAGATTGACCATTTCCCACATGAGCATAACCTTGTGGATTCATTTACAGTATGTACATTATTACCCCGATTATTATGGATAGCGGTGCGAACTTCAAAAATACCTCGTTCGTTATCATATTGCAAAAAGGAATGCCAATGTGCTCGCCGTCTGTATTTCTCTAATCTCTTCATAGGCACTGGCATAAATTCAACACCCCTTTCCATCAATTCCGTTGCAGCTGCAGACCGTTGTACAAACCGTTGCACAAACCTCTCCGCCATCTGCTTGAACGACATACGCACCATGGCTGTGACGGGCAATCCTCTTGCCGACTTTAATAACCCGTTGAAGGATTCTGACACGTTTGTAGTAAGAATTCCCCAGCGTCTGCCACCATCTGCATGCAACGTCCACTTTTCAGGATCATGTCGCATTAACCAACGATATGCTGCATCGTCTTCTTGCCTGATAGAATCCATATGCCTCCGGAATTTATGTTGTTGGTGGTCTGTTGCTGCCATCCACATCAAATCATGTAGATCTTTTTTGGGATGTGCCTTCTTGAAATTGGCTTTAAAGTGCCTCACACAGTAACGGTGGTATGCATAAGGTTCTTGCCAGGCAGGAAGGTTCTCCACAGAACTTAATATACCCCCGTGCCGATCAGATATTAGACAAATACCTAAACGCTGTTTGACAACGTGCTCTTTCAGGTGGTTCAAAAACATTGTCCACGTCTCTGTGCTTTCATTGGCACAAATAGCAAAGGCTAGAGGAAATATCTGTCCATTAGCATCCACTGCCACGACTATCAATAGCTTGATATTGTACTTTTCATAGACATGAGTTCCGTCTATGGATATTACGGGCCGGCAATACGGAAAACCATCAATTGCTGGCTTAAACGCCCAGAACACGTAATTGAATATATATTCTGGTTTACCCGGACTCCGCTCAAGCTTCCATTCAATAACTGTTCCGGGGTTAAAGTGCTGCAGTGCAGCCATGTACCTAGGCAGATCTGCAAATGACTTATCCCAGTTACCATAGACTATTTCAAACGCTCTTTTGCGCCCAAGATATGCCTTTCTTTTAGTAATTGTGTGGCCATATTCCTGGTGGACTGCTGTAATGCACTCTTTGATTTTATACCTTATGGACGCTTCGATGTGCGGAATAAGTACAAGAGATATCAAGTCAATATCCAAGTTGAAGTGATTCCCGTTGAAAGTGTCCATTTCGCATGTGTGGGTGGGAATGTATTTACCCACTTTCCACATACCTGTCTTCTTCTTCGACGCACGCAACATCCAATTACATGGCCAAAACCACCTGCGGCAAATAGCCTTGTATACCGTCGGACTTGACTCCGATACCTGCATCTCACGACACTCTTTAACATTGTGCATTTTACAAGCCCTGCTTACGCGTGCTTTATCAGGAAAAAGCATCCCCTTTGCAAGCACCGTTGGTCTAGACTCATCCCACATTGCTGTCCGGATTTCATCAAAATCCCTTGTGAGAGCTTCCACACCCGGCACGGCTGGCAAGTTATCAATATAAGGAATCTCCCTTGAATGAAACGACACTTCAGACTCGTACACTTTTCGTCTATGGGGGCTCTCTTCAAATCGGGTCCTTCCTCCTCGTCCTCTTCATCACCATCCTCACGAGCAAATGGTGTCTCGTCTCCCGATTCATCGGCATTGTTATCGTAATCGCTGTTCTCTTCCTCACTCTGTGCATCTACCAGATCCTGATGTAATACGTCGTTTTCGGGCAATTGAGTGAGTACGGGTAGTTCAACTTGCTCGTTTTCACTGCACATTTCAACAAAAATATAAGCTACTAAATTAATAAATGCTTTATATATGGCTGTAGCTTTTCACTTACAAGTCGTAATGTGATGACATTCCATGATGGACGTTTTCAGTTAGGTGATGACTACCGGATGGGCCACTTGTAAAATTCATATCCAGCCGGTACCCCATATTAAATAAATGAGCGTTAAAATTAATTCAATACGCCAAAAATATACATAATTAACACAAATGAAAATTGAAGTTTACCACTCTTCTTGTGAATTATGGAAAGCATGGTATAAATTATTTTCTCGCTGCTCATTCGCCGACGGTGATAAATTTAAATCAAGAAAAAATATTTCATCCGGAACATGTTCGGCAAAAACTGATCCAGAATAACCACCCGATGACTGGGGGTTATCTCTACTACGCACAACCTCATTTTTTGGAACGTCTTCGACCTTCACGTACATCTCCAACATTGTGATTACAAGAAATTCCCGGCATTCGTCCGGAGTCCTCAAGAAATCACTCAAAGTGTCATCATCGTCGATGTTAAACTCTGAGTAAAAAGCAACCCCTTGCGGCGTAACGGAATACGGATATCTTCCGGTTACTTTGAGTATCACTGAACGTTTTCTCACACTCATTTTTTTGCATAACAACGATATCAATGTTTCGTACTCCATTGAAAGTGGCAATTTAACATTACACTTAGCAGGTAAACTGTAGCCCACAGAGTTATTCTCCATCACAACCTCACCCCCCAATATAATGATACTCTTATTCTACGTTCTTCAGACATAATGAAAAAATGCTGGAGAATTTAACAACAATAGAAACCAACAAGAGTTAAAATTTTTTTTTGAATGAAATTGTGGCGATTCTACGATGTTTATATAGGAAATGGCTAGCCGGAGTTTTTTTTTTTTTTTGTATATAGCGCTACAAAAAGTGGCTTTATACGCTTTTAAATTATTGAACCCAAAAATTATTGGTGGGGTCAGGTAATAAGGGGTATAGTGCCACTATTAATGACGATATGTAAGGTGTGTCAGCTTTACTATGTATAGCGCCACAAATAGTGACGCTATACAGTAACAGTGCAGTTAACGTTACTGTATAGCGCCACTATTTGTGGCGTTATATATAGTTTGGTAACTTTTTTTTTAACACTTATTTACGTATTTTGAGTAAAAAAAACCACATTTTGGTTCCGAATTCGGATTAATGGACCGTCTATGCCAACTGGCTAAGGCTAGACAAATGGACGTTGCTGCTGCTGCAATTTCAAATGCTATTATCGGTATCAGTGATGATTCGTACATCAAGTCTGACCTCTTTTTCTCGGTTCGTCTCTCTGGTATACTGATACTTTCACCAACTCTGATGTTCTTTTCGTGCTTTTGGCTTTAGTGAATTGGTGGATTGCTGCATAGGTCCTCTGTGTGATTATCTTGGCGTCTTTGGTAATAAAATAATTTGCACCGTCAGTCTTAAAGGAGTAGAAAACATATTGGAGTATGGGGAAAAGCACAAGGGACCTGACGGCACTAATATTTATGCTGAGCGGATCGAAGAGGCTGGGGGATTGAAAAATCTTAACGGCATGTGTTGTTCTTTGACCATGGAACTCCAGGCTTATGAAATATTGAGTAAATACTGGCTTGCCAACGCAACCTCATGCAAAGGTGACTTGACATATGATACAATCCCACCTTTGAAGACTTATTTTAGAAGAAGACGTGAAAGAGAGAGCAAGTAAGATTTGTGCAGCTTTGACCAAGTCCAACTTCTCTCCAGCATGAAGAAACTGCCTTAGGAAGAAACTGCCTCGTTAATTCTCTCCTGCAGTTACCAAATATTCCAACCTACTATCTGATTAGGCTTATGAGTGGTTGATTTTTTCCAACTTCCATATCAATTATGGAGAGAGATCGAAGGTCTTGTCATGCGTCTTGGAGCGAATAATTGCTTAAAATAAAGGTCGTTAAGTTCACATTGACATAGAATAATACGGATTAGCTCGCCCAGTGAGAAAGGCCCTGACCCTGCCAACCCTATTTTTAGTTGATAAAGAATAAGCTTTGGAAGCGGATAGGCCGATGGTAGGGAAGACTAGTAGGGAAGGCTAGCACACATCATTTCTCTAAGAATAAGACATTTTTCTAGTTATTTTAAATAATATTCTATAAATATCTAGTCAGGGATTAGTTTTGGGATTTTTACATATCTAGGTACTATTGGAAACTTTATTACCCTCCCTACTCAAGTTTCAATTTAATTACCTCTTATATACAAATTTACCAATTATATACACTTTAGAAATTAAATGGGTATCCTTTTATATTAGGAATCAATTATTTCTCATCCTTATTCTCTCTCTCTCATGCGCGCTCTCTCTATGTCTCTTTCTATCTCTCAACCCCTAATTCTAGTAATATAGATCAAAGGAAAAGAGAACAACAATTCCACCATTAACAGCCATTAAAAAACTATGAAACTTTGAATTCGAATTTGGGTTTTCAAAAAATAATATTTGTTTGAATTGGATATTGTTGCAAACAATTGGGAATTCTCTCTACGTCTCTCTCCATCTCTCAATCCCTAATTCCAGTAATGTAAAGCAAAGGAAAAGAGAATAACAATTCCACCATTGACAACCATTAAAAAGCTTTGAATTTGAATTTAGGTTTTTAAAACCCATTATTTATTTGAATTGGGTGTTGTTGCAAACAATTGAGAATATAGTTTGGATTTTATATATTCATGTTATAGGTGAAAATAAAAGTATTTTCCTATATCTTTTATCCACGTTATTTTCATCGCAAATCTTTTTCAACTTCAAATATTTATTGTAAGTTATAACATTTTAAATAAATATAAACACTTTAAAGGCCACCCAAAATAACCACGCCAGAAAAAAGTTATAAGTACTGTTCTTGGAAAACTAATCCGCAAGTCACCCTAGAAGTGTGTAAACTTGTGTCTATTTGTAGAACTAAATGACAGGTTAATAATAATAGATATTAGAAGTTAAAATACCTTACTACCCCCTAAACTTGACAGAGATTATTAGTTATAGCTTTAAACTATTCGTGGTATTAATTACCTCCCCTCAACTTGATCTTTTGAGAGCTATTACATCTATGGACGCTGATGTGGCAAAGAGTGTGAGTGCACTCGCCTGCCACGTGAATTTTTCTGTATATGTGGTATTTTTTTGAAAAATAAAATATATTTTTTCCTTTATAAGTATGTTACTTTTTTAGATAATTTTTTTCGAATACAATTTATAATAAAACTTGGATAGAACTACATTATTTAGGCTAAACTTTTTTATTTGGCTAAAAATAATAAAGTTTTAGTTAATATTCTTTGAATTTGACTTGATAAGAAAGATTTATACAATTGAAATATATAGTCAATTCATCTAAAGAGATTAGATGTAACCACCCGGCCGATCGTTTTGAGAATTTAAGCTTCGTTCGGCAGCGTAAGGTCTTGAATAACTTCATATTATGTGTATAGACTTGCGTGCATGGGTGAATTCAGTTACCGGATGATTTAGAGTCGAATTGGAAGAAGAAATCTAGTTTTGGAAGCTTAAGCGGTGAGAATTTGACTTTTGTGTAAACGATTCTATAATGAGTTTTGGATGATGTCAGCAGTTTCGTATGGTGATTTTGGACTTAGGCGCACGTCCGGATTCAAATTCGGAGGTTCGTAGAGTAATTTGAGGCATTTCGGCGAAAGTTGGAAAAGTTGAAGTTTGGAAAATGGAAAAGTTTGACCCATAATTGACTTTTGTAATATCGGGGTCGGAATGCGATTCCGAGAGTTGGAATAGCTCTATCTTATCATTTGAGACATGTCTGCAAAATTTGGCATCATTATGGGTCGGTCTGATTGGTTTCCGTACGAGTTTCCGAAGTTGAAAAATTTGGAAGTTTATAGTTCGATTCATGGCACGATTTGCATTTTTGGCGTTGTTGAATGTGATTTGAAACCCTAAACGAGTCCGTGTTAGGTTATACAACTTTTTTGTGTGTTTAGACGACGTCCCGGGTGTCTCGGATGTGTTTCGGATGGGCTACGGGCCAGTTTCTTCTATTTTTGGATTGCTGGTTTCTAGTATCTGATATCCTTTTTCGCTATCCCATAGTTCCAATCGCAATCGCGCAGTGTCCTATTGATCTTCCCCATTTTTCTTCATCGCATTCGCGTAGTACCGTTCGCGATCGCGAAAGTCTACTTCCTTATTCTTCGAGTTTGGAGCCCCTACTTTGCGTTCGCGTAGTAGAAATTAGGAGCTGGGGGCTGGTGGCTATTTCTTCTTCGCGTTCGCGAAAGCTTCTGTTCCTAACTCTTCGTGTTCGCGCGCCTTAGCTCGCGTCCGCGATGGGGTTTTCTTGGCAGCCTCATTTTTCTTCTTTGCGAACGCGAGCCTTTCTCTGCGTTCGCGATGCATAGTCGCCTGGGCAGAATATAAGTTTTTCAAATCGAGGGTTAGGCCATTTCCATCATATTTTGACTTGTAGAGCTCGGTTTTGAGCGATTTCTTGTGAATGTTTCAAGAAAAACGATTGGGTAAGTGTTCTTCACCTAGAATTTAACATATTCCATGATTTTATCTTTGTTTTTATCATTTAATTTGTGTTTTGAGTTGAGCAAATGGTGGTTTTTTAAAAAGGTTTTCAAAAATAAAAAATCATGATTTGAAGGGCGAAATGGTATCGGATTTTGATAATTTTTGTATGGTTGAACTCGTATCGGAATGGGTGTTGGGGTTTTGTAAAATTTATCGGGTTCCGAGGCACGGGCCCAAGGGTCGACTTTTGGACCGATTTTCGAATTTTGTTAAAGATTGACTTTATGATCCGGGATGGTTTCTTATGGGCTTTATTTGTGCCTTGAAGTTATTTTGGTTAAGATTTGAGCCGTCCGGAGGTCTTTTTACCCGAGAAGTTCATTTTAGAGTATCGGTTTGTCTTCTTCGAGGTAAGTATCTTGCCTAACCTTATGTGGGGGATTTTTCCTTCGGATCTGAGTCTTCTATGTTGATTGTAGTCCGTGTACTCGAGGTGACGAGTGCGTGCTTGGACTTACTTGTGAATAGTTGGCCTTTTAGGGTTCTTAGATCCTTAAATTCACTAAGTATGAAGTTGTTCTTGAGCTCCTATTTACTAGCTTCATCTTTACATGCTTTAATTAGAATTAATTGCATTGGGATTCACTCTTATTGCCTATTGGACTTAACTGAAGGTTTTACCTCTTATATTGGCATGCTATCTGTTCCTAACCGCTCATCTTTATTTGGATTTTATTGTTATTTTATCCTATAATTGTTTAGTCTTAATCGAGGTTATGATTATCTTTCCGCTTATTCTTAATTGAATTGTTGAATATCCTTCGTAATTGCTCAACGTTAAAAGAATTTTAGAAATTTTATACCTTAGTTGACTTGTCTTTATTTGGAATTATTTGACTCGTGTTAGCTTCCTGTTATTGAATTGTATATTATGGAATCGTTGTTACATATTAGTTTTCCCTTGTTGAGCTGTTCTCTTTACGCCTAGCATTCCTTATTGTGGTTATTCCTTGTGAACTGGTTCTACCGTTTCTTTGTAATTTAAAGTTCTTGGGTTGATTTACTTTCCATACCTTGTATTATTGTCATTGTTGTTGTTGAACTTGTGGTGGTGATGCACGAGGTTTCTACCGTACGACTGTTGGTATTGTGATGCACGAGGTTTCTGCGATGCGGTTGTTGTTATGGGGTTGCACGAGGTTTCTGTCGTGCTATTGTTACTATTGATATTTGCACATGCGGTGAGACAAGGCGGGATAAATCTATATGTGGGTTGCACATGTGGCGAGACAAGGTGGGAACATTATTATGCACGTGTGGCGAGACAGGACGGGCATTAACTTTACTATTGCACACGTGGCGAGACAAGTTGGGCTATGTCAGGGATTGATGGTGATGATTTGTGATGGCCTGGGGCCATTCTTGTTGTTGATATCTGTGTAGTGGTTGTTATGACCCAACAGGTCATCATATGTTCTAGAACCAAATTCTGTGTTCCGAAGCCTTAAACGCCTCATTCTAGCCTTCTTCGATTTGCATGCACAGTCCGGTTATTGACCCATGAGGCTTGTATGTTAAAAAAATGATAAAAATAAGAATCTTTGTCTTAAAAGTTAATTTTAGTTGACTTCGATCAGCGTTAGGAGCAAACGGAGCCGAATCCGTATTTTGATGATGTCGGTGGGTCCGTATCAGAATATGGGACCTGGGCATATGCCCGGAATAGAATTCCGAGGTCCCTAGCTCGGGATATGGAATTTTGATGAAAAATTAAAAGTTTGAAAGATTAATAATTTTAAGAATTTATTTATATTTGATCTTGTTAATATCGAGTCCGTATTTTGGTTCTGGAGCCTGATACATGCCCATTATATTATTTATGACTTGTCTGTGAAATTTGGTGAGAAACGAAGTTGGTTTGACGTGATTCGGATGTCCAGTTAAGGAAATAGTAGTTTTAAAGTTTTCTTGAAAATTTCATGTAATTTGGTACTAAATTTATAGTTCTAAGTGTTATTTTGGAAACTTGATCGCGCGAGCAAGTTTGTATGGTGTTTTAGGACTTTTGTTCATGTTTGGTTTGGAGCCCCGAGGGCTCGGGTGAGTTTCGTATAGGCTACGAGATATTTTGAACTTACAAATTTTGGTTTTAATGTGTCATCTGGTGTCTTCTTCTTCGTGTTCGCGAAGGAACTCTCGTGAATGTGAAGAGTGAACTAGAGCTGTGTGGAAAAATATTCTTCCAAAACGTGAAGGCTAGGTTGCGAACGCGGAGCAACGGGGGAATTACCTTTCGTGGACGCAACCAGCCTATCGCGAACGCGAAGGCCTGGGGACTGGGGGAGGGGAAGTGACCTATACTCTTTGCGAATGCGGCACATGTCTTGCGAACGTGTAGGCTGGTGGGAATAAGCCTTCGCGAACGCGTAGGCTAATTGAGTCGCTGCTTCGCGATCGCGGCAAGCCCTTCGCGAACGCGAAGAAGGCCTGACGCCTGTGACTTAAAACAGAATAGTGACGGGATTTTCCCCAAAATTTCATAACTCTTTCATTAGAACTCATCCTAGGAGCTATTTTGAAGGGAAAACGCAACACCAAATCATAGGTTTGTACTCTTTAACTTATTTTCTTCCATTTCTAACATCACCCATTGAATTCCTAGCCCTAATCTTTGTTCTTTCATGGTAGAAAACTAGGTATTTAGGAAGAATTGGAGATTTAGACCTCAATTTGAGGTCGTATTCCAAAACTAATTGTATATCCGAGCTGGGGGTGAATGGGCAAATGGATTTTGGTCCGAACCTCAGGTTTTGACCAACCTCAGGTGGGCAAATGGAGTGGCCCGCGGAGCGAGGTAAGTGTCATGTCTAACTTTGACTCGAGGGATTAGGAACCCTTGGCTTATTTGCTATATGAAATCCATGTGAGCAGTGTATTGGTGAGGTGACAAGTACCTATGCGCTGCCAGTTTACCTGTTCTATCTGTTTCTTTCCCGTTCCTTTCATATTGTCTCATTTCCTGTCATAATTGCTACATGTTTTACTTGTATTTCCATGCATAATTGCTGCTTGTTAGGCATTGTTTCTCTTTGCTGAGAGTATTAGTTATTTCGTAGTTCTGTTGCTTCCTATTATTTGCTTAAATTGGTTATCGCTGCTTTCAAGGCATATTCTGGATTGATCTCACTGAGTAGTATTACTTGTGTAACGTCTCATAGTGCATAAGCTCCCTAAATGTTTTGGTTTGAAGTTGAGCCTTGTGAAGAGTTATGTGATTTGAATTATGTAGTTTATGTACTTGTTGAGTAATTGATATTAATATGGTGGGATCGGGTTACGCACCACAACAAGTAGAATAAAGGTGATATATTGAGGAGGAATAAGGTTGAAATGATATATAAGGCGGGATCGGATTGCACGCTGCAACAGGTGTAATAAGGGTAGATTGTGGTGAAATAAGGGTGAACTGTGATTGTGATTATTATGATATGCTGGGATCAGGTTGCACACTGCAACAACCTTTATGCTTATATTTTTCCTTGACTGTGTTAGCTGAACGGTAGTCTTAAATTGCACTTAAGGATTGGTAATAGCTGAACACCGATGATATGCTTCGGCAACTGTATTAACTTCTTGCAAGTTACTAGTCTATTTTATCATGTATTCTTTCTGCTTTTATTATACACTGTATGCAGATTATATTGTGATTGCCCCGCTGTAGCCTCGTCACTCCTTTTTCGAGGTTAGACTCGACATTTACCAATACATGGGGTCAGTTGTACTAATACTGCACTCTGCACTTCCTGTGCAGATTTTGGAGTAGGTCGTGCTGATCGAGAGGTTGGCTGTAGGATTCACTTGCTTGGAGACCCAATGTAGTCTTGTTGGCATCCGTAGGCCATGGCGTCCCCTTCTATGCTCCATACTTTACTGTTTTCCTTATTTCGTAAACAGTTGTATTTTCTTTCGGACAAATACTTGTAGTAAAATCTTAGAATATTCGTGGATTGTGACTCTGGATTCTGGGTAGTAATAGTATATAATCAAAGTGGCTATTTATATACTTCCGCATTCATCTTGACTTGTTTTAGCTTTTTTATTGTTAATCACTAAAACATAAAGGAATTGGCTAATAAAACTCTAATGTTGGCTTGCCTAGCAAGTGTGATATTAGACGTCATCACGGTCCCGATGGTGGGAATTTGGGTCGTGACAAGTTGACATCAGAGCACTAGGTTACCTAGGTCTCACGATTCACGAACAGGCTTAATAGAGTCTGGAGGATCGGTACGGAGATGTCTATATTTATCTTTCAGAGGCTATAGAGTTTAGGAATAATTTCACTTCTATTCTTCTATTGTGCAATTTTTTGTTCTCCCATCGCTAATCGAACTCTTATACTCTTGTTTCTTCGCAGATGGCGAGGACACGTACCGCATCTTTAGCTAAGCAGTAGCCAGAGCCCCCAGTGGCAGCTCTTACGAGGGGCAGAGGTCGAGGCCGAGGCCGTGCCAGAGGCCGAGGCATGGGCAGGGCTCAGCCCAGATCTCGAGCAGTAGCACCAGCGGCGGAGCCTCAGGTGGAGCTTGATGAGGAGGCTCCAGCCTAGACCATTCCAGCAGGACTAGCTCAGGTCCTGGAGGGGTTCATCGTCATCCCGGTACTTCAAGATGCTTTGGTCTGTCTAGTGGGCCTCATGGAGAGTGTGGCATAGTCGGCACATTTCTTGTAGCACCAGCCATATCTCGGGCTAGGGGAGGAGCACAGACTCCTGCTACCCATACTCCGGAGCATATGGCTCCTCAGTTTCAAACTCCAGCAGCTCAACCCATTGGGGTAGTTCAATCGGGTGTTGCAACACAGACTGGTGATGAATCAGCTATGTCTTCTAAGGCTTTGTGGAGATTGGATCTGAGTCACAAGTAGAATGCATACCCGATCAGCCAGAAACCTTCCATTTGAGCTCATCCAGGAGAAAATCACAATTAATAACATGTTCCACACACTGGTAGGAAATATACACCTCGAACCATGGTAGAAACCATTGAGAACACCTTGAAACCCCTTCGCACATAACCAAGCCATTAGAATTGAATCTTCCTAACTCAACCGAGCCACGCAGGTCGCCAAACCCAAGAGTACTACCATAAATGACGGTAGGTAATTCCTATTCAAAAGGACTAATTACTTCCATTGCTATGCTAACCCAACACCACAAAGCTGACCCATTTCTTCGGTTACTTCTAGTCTTTCCTCTGAGGTAACACTTCTCCCTATCGATACAAAAATACCCCAACCAAAGCTCAATGCACAAAATCCTAGCACAATCCACGTAGCCCAACAACTCATAAACTACCGTATTTCCTCTGAAGCACCCCATAATTCCACGATCGAGATGTCCACACTAAATAGACCTTATGTGAATCTGAAGTTGTTTCTCTGACCCCCTTTTGATATTGAAATGTAAATACATTAATGACGTAGAAACGCAGTAAGCCCCAACATCATCCCATATAAAATCTCAGATCTTAGTCATATACAAATTTCGAGAGCCTTCCAATACCATCTATATACACTTCTTAGGCCAAAATTGAGGTAACACCTGACTCTGCAATCTGAGTGCCGCTAGTGGACTCCCCCACTTGGCGCGAAGCCATAGAAAACAATATTTGATGATCCGAAAAACTAACCTCATAGCTCGTACAACACCAATCACAAGGTACTCCAGTTCATCTACTAAATGCATGTCCATTCTCGTGACTATCAAACTCGCTTCCTTTAGTGCCTTGAATTACAATATGTACCTTCCACTGAGTAGAAATCTCATACGAACCACATAGACTCCAATAGCACCAACTATTCTCAAATAAACATCCACCTCATGACACTACTACGATCGCGACCACTGTTCAACTAGTTAAACCTTCCCAAGCTCGTAATTATCACCTAGATGCCAGAACATTGCACCACTATGTGAACAACTGAATAGTCTCTTAATACCTCTGTATCTTCAATCTAGACGACACGCTGAGACAATATTTGAGCATCCCTGGCTCCCTCATTGCCTATCTACAACATTACGAATAGTCAGTGCAGAGCAAATATCGAGTGAGCAATATGAGGCACGAGTAGATGTAGAGGAACATAATATATATGCTTCGAGCTGAATAAATGTCGCATGATGAGGAATGAAAGAGGTGTAACTTCCTAATAGTTTCCTTAGCCTATCGAAGATAAGAACAGATGTCTCCGTACCGATCTGCAACACTCTACTAAACCTGCTTATGACTCTTAGCATCTATGTACCTAGAGCTCTGATACCAACTTTCCACAATCTAAAATCCCTCCAAAGGAGTCGTGACGACACATAGTCTCTAAAACTAGGTAAGCCTAACGTTAAATGAAAATAAAAACAATATTTAGATAACATCGAACAATTTTGAAACGGAAATCTTTATACAAAGTTAAAAGTCCAAAATCGATAGTACAAGTCATAAGCCTTTTTATGAGTAATTATACATAATGAATATATCACTGTTCCAGAATAAATGGAAACAATGGAAATATATACAATAGAGGGTGACTTACGAACACCCAGAAGTGGTACCTTGAAGTCTCCAGCCTCACCAAGCATAAGTTTCAAAACCAACTCAATCCGAAGTATTGGTTCTACACAATAAAAATGTGCAGAAATGTAGCATAGTACACCACGGTGGTACCCAGTAAGTATCAAGCCTAACCTCGGTAGAATAGTGACGAGGCCAGGCCAAGACACTACCGAATATATAACCTGCAGGATATGACTTAAATCTAACGAGAAAGGACTATCAGAGTAATACCAATAGCAGAAGGATAACAAATTGCAAACAGTAGTAACGATAAGAGGAAAACACGAATGATAACGAGAATTAACCAAGTAATTAAATAACAACATAGTTGGGATCAGGATGAAGCATAAATGAGTTCAAGTAGGGAAAACGATGTTAACTCAACCAATTGAATCGTTTATAATATACAATTCCAACAATCCGAATCCTCGTAATCTCATATCCTAATCACAAATTCCAAACCTTTAACACACATGGCAACTTGTGCCCACATATCTCTATCTCACTTTGCACGGCAAAATCCATGTGCTACTCAGTACATAATACCCATGTCACATGCTAATTAAGGTGTCCAAGAGATTTTTACTTATATATCATAAAGTAATAGTACAGTTTCTAGTCCAAGTAGGAAATCAGTTAGAAAGATGGGTTTATTTTAGAAATCATTTGAGTGAAGAAGAATAACATTTTCAAGTAAAATAAAACATCGAATAAGCTATTAAATTTAACATACGGTTTATTAAATGAAGACACAACAAAGATTCCTTTTCAAGTGAAAAAAACCCTCAGACAAGTTAAGGATATTAAGTTGAGAATAAATTGAAGTAAAATGTAACAACTATTAGAAATAGTAAATACCGAAATATACGGCGAGTCTTAACCTAGAAGTCACACAAGGTAGCATGATATTAATTCTTTTATTTTAAATCACTATATTACTAACAACTCAGCGGGGCAGGAGGTAATGACTCAACGTAGTAAATTCACTTTGAAAATCAATTCACCAGAATAATAATATTAGGAAATGACGGCAAAGCAATAAGTCAATGACAATAACTCGATCCTCATAATACAGTGAAAACTAGAAATGCAGATTATCAGAGTCTCGTATGAAGGAACTAAAGCCAATACAGTAAAATAGGGGATACCAAAATACAAGATATGTTGCGGCATGCAACCCGATCCCACCACATAATATCAATATCATAAGTCACACTTATTCCGCCATATCAATTCACCCTTATTTCACATGTTGTAGCGTGCAACCCGATCCCACCATACAATATCAATATCATAGCAATAAACATAATATGTTGCGGTGTGTAACCCGATTCCGCCACATAATATCAATATCATAACTCACCCTTATTTCACCATAACAATCCACCCTTATTTCACTTGTTGTGGCATGAAACTCGATCCTACTGTACAATAACAATATCACAATATGAATATCCTCTCTTATTCCACCACCTCCCTTATTTTACCTGTTGCGCGCGTGCAACCCGATCCCCCGTACAATAACATAAATCAACAATAAAAATTCAATAACTAAATTTACCAGAATCTCTACAATCGAGGGTATGAGTACACTGCAACAAGGGAACCACGTAAATCAAAGGAATACAACAACATTTACAAAATGATAAGACGTGTAAGGCACGTGATAACTAAGCAGACAGTCACAATAATTTGGACATGTAGCATATATGCACATAGTCATAGAAGAGCTCAACAATTAAGAGGTAACAAGACAATAAGGAAGGCAATGACTTCAACTGAGGCATATAAGGGCCAAATAACGAGTAAGAGGTAAATAAGTGCTAACAACATCATATAGAGCATGTAAGAGTAGTCTAACAATGAGATACCACATGTTACAACAATTTAATCAAAAGCATGGAAAGAGACTAGACAATCTAAACTGGTCAATACCGCATATAAGTTGTGTACCCACTCGTCACCTTGCATACACGGCTTTCACATAACAAGATAACACAATTAACTCAATTCCTAAGGGATGGTTTCCCCCATACAAAGTTAGAAAAGACACTTACCATAATTCGACCAACTCAATACTCAATTTATCTTTTTCTGCACCAATTCACCATTGCTCGGCCCAATCTAGCCAAAGACGACTTAAATATATCAAACAATGCAAAAGAAAATAATTTCAATTAACAAAGCTGTTATCCTTATATAATTTGCAAAAAGTCAACAAAGGTTAACTCCCACGGCCCGCACCTATGAACCTGACAAAATTTATAAAACCCGAACATCCATTCACTTACGAGTCCAACCATACTAGTTTCACTTAAATCCAACTCCAAATCGATATTCAAAACTCATAAATTCACTTTATGAAATTTTAGACAAGACCCCCAAATTTCACTTTGAAATCATCAATCAAATGCCTAAAATAAAGATAGATTTATGAAATATAACCAAGATCGAGTATGGCCAAATGAACAAACTTTCAATATTAAGAACTTTTGCCCAACTGTCCTGCCTCATTTTGCATGCCAAATGATCCCGAAATTCGCTTTTGATGCCTCCAATGGATTCCTTGTGAAATTTAGGTCAAGTTAGGCTTTTGAATCACTCCATTTTACCTTATAATGAAGGAGATATGTTAGCTTCAATATTTGAAAATAGTGAAATTTTTTAAGTACGAAGTCAGTGGCAATTTCGTAAGTAATCAGAAAAGTCTGGCAACCCAATTCTTAGTAAAATGACCATAAAATCCTCATACGATGTCCAAATTCGACGATTCTTTTTGCTATGTCTTCTTAATTATGATACGGATCTAGTGCGTCAATCAAAAAAGAAATCAGAGCTCATTTGTTTAATGTGGTACCATTATTGCTTGAAGAAACGATGTTGAAACATAAGAAAAACGAGCGCAACACAACCCAAACCTATCTGAAACTCACCCGAGCCCCTCGGGACGCTGTACGAGAATACCAACAAGTCTCATAATATAACACGGACCTACTCGAGGCCTTAATCATGCATAACAACATCGAAACAACGATACACACTTCAAATCAAGCTTAATGAACTTTCAAATTTTCGACTTCCAAAAACTCGCGCCGAAACATATCAAATCAACTCGGAATGAACTCAAATTTTGCACACAAGTCCTAATACATCATACGGAGCTACTTGTGCCCCCAAACTATCAAGCGAAGTGCAAATTCTCAAGATGGTCGGTCGAGTCGTTACATGTTCCTTATAAAATCAATAGAAAAGAGTTAAGGAAGAATTAGTTACCATTTTCAAAATTCGGCGTAGAATATGGTTTGGTCTTCTTCCTTCTTTATTCTTTTATTTTGATGAAGCCACTCTTTAGCTTCGTTGTCCATAATATGACTTCCCAAGAATCTTAGATCATTTCTGTCATGACCCCAAAACCAATCCGATCGTGATGGAGCCTATCATGAAACTAGGCCAGCCAACACAATCCTAAATCAAACCAATATTTCAAAATAAGGACGTTTTAGGCTATTAATTTAAATAAAAATCCCATAACATGAGTCTAAATAACAAGTGCAGAAAGAAAACACAAGCCCGACATCGGGGTGTCACAAGTCATGAGCATCTACTAAGGTCTGAATACAACAAAGACTATCACAATTTGGAAAATACTAAAAACAGTCTAAGAAAGATATGAGGGAGAAGAGCAAGGCTGCGAACACCATGCAACTACCTTGCCGATTCCGAAAGACCCGCTAGATGAAAGATCAGCGCTCGCTACCACGATCCGCAACTCCTGGATCTGCACACAAGGTGAAGGGAGTAATGTGAGTATGCCAACTCAATAAGTAATAAAAGTAAATAAAGACTAAGCAGTAAGAAAACACATAATCTGCGTCATAACACCACATTAAGTACAGTATGTCTCCAAAACAGTATATAATTCAAGTTGTCTTGTTAAAAATCCAATTTCAGTAAAACTGTTTAAAACATCTTTCAACAGTTTTCAAACGTGTCACACCTCCTTTTTACACTACCCGAAGGTAGCACAAGGGAGTTTTTCCAATTTAAGTGACATTATTCGAAGTGAGATTATTTCTTCATTAAATTCAGAGTTGCCACTTGGGATGGTTTATTTTCTGGTGTCCCAAGCCACCGGTTTTTTTTTTAAAATCCCAAATCGAGGAAATTTCGATTTTCCTTTTGAAGTCTGCGAACCAGAAATTCTGAATAAGGAATTCTGTTAACCTGAAGGAAGGTGTTAGGCACCCCGGATTCCGTGGTTCTAGCACGGTCGCTTAAACTATTATAATTGGCCTATTATCTGATTTTAATACATGTAACTGAAAAGTAGCTGAGTAAGCAAAGTAAATTAGTGTATTCCAATAATAATTTGTCTCAATTTACAAATGTTATTTCCTCCCTTTTATAGCTATTTCTAAGTACTATGTTTCTTCCCTCTCATAATAGCCATTATGAGCAATTAATGGCATTAATGTAACGTTATAATTAGCAATCATAACTATTTTGTGAAGATTCTATAATGTTTCCCATTATTGATGATCATTAATTATAGATAATACATATCTGTACTTTTTGCTATCTAGGTTCATTCCACCGATGCCTCTTCAAATTACCAAGAGATCGAGTAACCGTTCCTTCTTATTTTCTTGAGCCTTTACCTGTACCTATTAAGGCTCATGTCTTTTTGTATATTCTTTGCTAGCTGTCATTCTTTCATTGATCTACGTGTCTTGACATGTCAGAACATAACTAATTCCAAGTTTTAACTTGATTTTTCCCAATACAAATAGTCCCCCCTTGCCATTTATTCAGCAATTGAATATTTGGGAAGTGGATCTCATTAAAGTGGGAATTTTTGCTGCCATTCCACATATCATTATACCTTCTCCAGAACTGACGCTTTGCATGTCACTTACATTTAATGCATGTGACAAGTGGTGACATTTGATTGGTTCTGCAACCCTTCAACGCCTTTTAAGACTTTCTACGGCTCTATCAATCATGAAGTGACGGTTTTCATTATGACGTTCTCATCATTACCTTTTTGTTTGATGGTTGCTTCTCAGTATAAATACATCCTTTGTCTTTTCTTTCTCAGAAAAGTTTTCCATCTTTGAGTATTCAATCATCTCTTCTTCCTCGTATAGCTGTGTCTTATTTGAACCCTGATCCTTAAAAAGTTCTTATCGTAGATGAACTTCCCCTTGCTCCTACTAGAAGTAGGAGATGGGTAAGATTACGTAGTCCAGGGTCAGTTTCTATTTGAGGTTCTTCTTCTTCTCTACCTAGTTCCACTCCTCCTTCATCTTCTCGAACTAGGGATTCTCTAACACACAAGTCTTCTACCAGAAGTGGAGATTCTAATGAGACAATCCGTGAACCTACTGTAGACAAGATTATCCCTTCTGAACTTTCTTTTTATACTGATAGAGTATCGATTTGGAACGAGGTTTCCTCTATGTCCTCTCATGATCATGCCGATGTTTACCCTTCACAAATTACTGAAGGTTTGATCTCTGTTGTTCGT
This sequence comes from Nicotiana sylvestris, assembly GCF_000393655.2. Lineage (NCBI taxonomy): Eukaryota > Viridiplantae > Streptophyta > Magnoliopsida > Solanales > Solanaceae > Nicotiana > Nicotiana sylvestris. Next base: position 198,170,135 of record NC_091064.1, on the reverse strand, counting down.
AGAGATTGCCATTGGAGGTTCGATTTCCCTATTCTGATCCCTAATGCAAATCAAAGGATTGCTTCTTTCAAGGTGGGCTTTTCTTTTGTGTATACATACCCTTTTACATTGGACTTTAGACTCCCTATTGATCCAGTTATCATTGAATTCTGCCGCTTCTTCAATGTGTGTTTAGGACAAATTGGTCTTATTGTATGGAGGGCTGTTGCATGTTTAAGGTATTTGGCTAATTTGGCTCAATTTTCTTTCACCTTCTTTCATCTAATCCACCTATACTCCCCTAAGTTATTCCATCATGGGATTTTTACTTTGGTGGCGAGGAGTAAGAGGGTATTAGTCAGCCCTGAGAACGATAAAGACCGTGGCTGGTACGCCCGATTTATTGCTGCTCCTACATTAGGGTTAGTAGGTAAAGAAAATATGCCATTCTATGAAAAGTGAAATTTTGCACGTAAGTTTTCTTTACAACTTTCTCTCTTCTCTTTTCTTTTTTAAATAGGGTTGTACTTTTCGTGACTGTTTCGCTTTTCTTTTTTCAGCAACCATGGGAACTATTGAAGAGATTCCCAATTTCCGTGGTTGGGTAGAGAAATTATTGACCATTGCTCCAATGGAAGTTAGATCTTAAAAGTACCTCTCAAACATGTTTGGTTGGAAGTTAAACTCACGGTAAAATTTTATTCTTTTCCTTCTATTTTTATTCATTATTTCTTTAGAATGTATTTAACCCTTCTTATTATTAGGGTTTCCTATTCGTGGTGTAAGTGCTGAGTCGATCGCAGCTTCTAGACTTTTTTTGGCAAGAGCTCAGGAGATAATCTTGAGTTCTTCATCGAAAAGGAAAGATGACAGACCCTAGGATTTTGAAGACGAGGAGGAACGAGATGGAAGTTCTTTGGTTAAAAAGCCGCATGCTAGAAGACGCATCATTTCGGATGATGAAGTTACTACTCCTCATTCTGTTCTCATGACCGAGCCTGTTGAAGCCACTTTGGTGAGTTCTAACAAGAGACTCTCATGGCAGCTCGTGACTCTGATGAACAAGTTTTTTTGTGTGGGTTTGATAATGAAGTCTTTGATTTGGTGTCTGAGGAAGTACCTTTTGCCTCTATCTCTGTATTTGTCCCAATGGAACACCCTTTTCCTGTTCTTACTGCTGCTGTTTCTGCTCCGGCTCAAGCCATTATGATTTCCTCTACAGTCCCTACTACTAATATTTCTCAAATTGAAGTTGGTTCTTCAAGTGGAAGTAGAGTGATGAAGCAAATTACTGTCACGACCCCAACCCCGACCGTGATGGCGCCCAACACAATGCTAGGCAAGCCCGACCAATTAACATCTCACAATCTCTTTCTTTATAATTCAATACCAATTTTTGGGATTTAATACCAATTTAATATAAATAGAAGTATGAATTTTAACAGGTGAAATGTGCGGAAACCATAATCACGAAAAATCTCTGTAAAACAGCCCACTGATCCGGTGTCACAAGTCTGAGCCTCTAATACAAGGTTTCAACAATCTAATACAGAAATATGTCTAAAGTGTGGAATAATAAGTGGAGATAGAAGGAGAAGTCAGGTCTAAGAACGCCATGCAGCTACCTCGATAACTCCGATGAAAACAGAACGGCAGGAAAGCTCGCTCTATGCCTCAGGAATACCTGTACCTGCACACATGGTGCAGGGAGTAATGTGAGTACTCTGACCCAGTGAGTAGTAACAATAAATAATGGCTGACAGTATGAAATCACGTAAAGGCACTAAGCAGTTCTATATCAAAGCAGTAAAATCATTTAGGCAGCAGTGAATGAGGAAAACATGTGAAATTCTTTAAACCAGGTAAAACAGATATAATCAGTATAAATTAGCTCCTCAAGCATTTCAGTTTATTTATTCGTTCTTATCCTCAGTTCTCAATTCATATACTTCTCACGGTAACCGAATCAATAAATATATTTACCGCTGCGGTGTTCATCCCGATCCGTATATCGCTTTGGCATACAACCCGATCCATAATAATAATAGTCGACTGCGCTCACTAGGGGTGTACAGACTCCGGAGGGGCTCCTTCAGCCCAAACACTTTATAATTGTTGCGGCGTGTAACCTGATCCATATAAGTAATTGCTTCGGCGTGCAGCTCGATCCATTATATGTATAATATATATATCTGTTGCAGCGCGCAGCCCGATCCATATCATATAAAATATCCTCATTATTGGGTCCTCGACCCCTCTCAGTCATTTAAAAATCACAGCCTCTCGGGCATAATGTATGGTTGGGATCTCAGCCCTCATATCTCTTTCTAATTATGATTAACATTTCAAAAATCTGGTTTATATCATTCTTAAGCAATTGGAAACATGACTGAGGATACAAATTCTTTAACAAAATAAGTGAGGAAAACCAGTCAAAAATCCCCTAAGGGTTCTACAGGTCGGCACAAGGCCCCAAGCATGGCAACTAGCCCAATTCACAATAATAACGTATATATGTTTCAATCAAAAATGTAGTAAAATATCATTCGGGATGGACCAAGTCACAATCCCCATAGCATTGAACCTCACGCTCGTCACACAACGTGTATCGCAACTTAGTATAGCACTACGTTGTGCAAATACGGGGTTTCAAACCCTCATGACATCATTTAAAATCATTACTCACCTCAAACTGGCAAAAACTCTAGCTGGCTATGCCCTTGCCTCTCAAATTGGCCTCTACGCACGTCGAATCTATCCAAAATCAGAACAAATACGTCACAATATGCTAATGGAACAAAGCCCAAGCAAGAGCATTCAAAAATATCAAAAATCCCGAAATTAGCAAAACCCGAGCCCCGGGCCCACGTCTCGGAATTGGGTAAAATTTACATTTTCAGAATCTTCATACCTTCATGAGTCTAACCATACCAAAATTATCCAATTCCGATACCATTTGTTCCTTCAAATCATCATTTTATATTTTTGAAAGGTTTCCCAATTTTCTCCCCAAATTCCATCCCAAATCACGAATTAAATGATGAATTCAGTGATAGATTCATGTATTCTAGCCAAATCTGAGTTAAAATCACTTACCTCGATGAATTTTTGAAAAACCTTCGAAAAATCGCCAAAATCCGAGCTCTCTAGGTCAAAATATTAAATAAAACCCAAAACCTCATTTTTATAGGTACCCCCTCAGATTTCAGCTACCGCGGGCTGCACCAAAATGACCACGGTCCGCGCAAGCCATTGCGGTCCGCGCAAATACAACCGCAGCCGCACAGGCCTTTCTCTACAGTGACAAGCTTCAGTATTTTGGCCATAACGTTTCCTACAAATGTCCAAATTGCGATGTCATTACCTTTCTGGAAACTAGACACGAAGGTCTACAACTTTCGTTTTTGAATCACCTCAATATTCCTTGTCGATCAAAAGATATGAGCTTCCGAAGTTGGACTAGCGGGAAGGTTCTTCACCGCGGTCGCGCCCACTTTTGTGCGGTCCGCGCGATGCCTACCGTGGCCGCGCCCGCTTTTGTGCGGTCCGCACAACACTCATTGCGGGCGCACTCATTTTTGTGCGGACCGTGTGGGTGAGTTCTGGGGCCTGCAACCCTCCTGTACCTGCTGCAACTATGATTTTCGGGCTAAAACATCCCAGAACCTACCGGGACCCCCGAAACTTCAAACTAATTGTACCAACACATCCCATGACATCGTTCAACATTTCGGAACGCTTCCAATAACATCAAATCACCAATTTAACATAGGATTCAAGCCTAAGAACTCCAAGAACTCTTAAATTATGCTTTCGATCAAAAGGTCTATCAAATCTTGTCCGAATGACCTGAAATTTTGCACACACATCCCAAATGACACAACGAAGCTACTGCAACTCTCAGAATTCCATTCCGACCCCTATATCAAAATCTCGCCTATCAACCGGAATTTGCCAAAATATCAATTTTGCCAATTCAAGCCTAAATCTTCTCTACAACTCCAAAACCCATTCCGATCGCGCTCCTAAGTCACAAATCACCTCTCTAAGCTAACCGAACCATCGAAACTCACTTCCGAGCCTCCTAAAACATAAGTCAACATCCGATTGACTTTTCCAACTTAAGTCTTCTTAAAAGAGACTAAGTGTCTCATTTCTTACCAAATCCTCTCCGAACTCGAACTAATCAACCTGATCACATAAAACACGGATAACGAAGTGTAAAGAAGCTGAAATGGGGGAAACAGAGCGGTACTCATGAGACGACTGGCCGGGTCGTCACATCCTCCCTAACTTAAACAAATGTTCGTCCTCGAACGAGTTAAGAAACATACCTGAAGCCTCAAACAAATGAGGATATTTGCTCCGTATCTCCCGCTCGGTCTCCCAGGTAGCCTCCTCCATGGGCCGACCTCTCCATTGCACTTTCACTGAAGTTATGTCCTTTGACCTCAACTTCCGAACCTGGCGACCCAAAATAGCTACTGGCTCCATATCAAAGGTCAAACCATCATCCAACTGAACCGCGCTGAAGTCCAAAACATGAGACGGATCCCCAATATACTTCCGGAGCATAGAAACATGAAATACCGGATGCACACTCGACAGCCTGGGTGGCAAAGCAAGCTCATAAGCCACCTCCCCAATCCTCCTAAGCAACTCAAAAGGCCCAATGAACCGCAGACTCAACTTGCCTTTCTTCCCAAACCTCATAACACCCTTCATGGGTTAAACCTTCAGTAAGACCTTCTCACCAACCATATAGGACACATCTCGATCCTTCCGGTCCGCATAACTCTTCTGACGTGACTGAGCTGTACGAAGTCTTTCCTGAATCGCCTTCACTTTCTCTAAGGCATCCTGAACCAAGTCTGTTCCCAACATCCTAGCTTCGCCAGGCTCGAACCAACCAACTGGAGATCTACACCGTCTTCCATACAAGGCCTCATATGATGCCATCTGAATGCTGGACTGCTAGCTGTTGTTGTAGGCAAACTCTACAAGCGGCAGAAACTCATCCCAAGAACCTCCAAAATCAATAACACAGGCGCGCAACATGTCTTCCAGTATCTGAATAGTGTGCTCGGATTGTTCGTCCGTCTGAGGATGAAACGCTGTGCTCAACTCTACCTGAGTACCCAACTCTCTCTGAATGGCTCTCCAAAACTGCGAAGTAAACTGAGTACCTCTATCTGAGATAATGGAAACTGGAACACCATGCGACCGGACAATCTCTCGGATATAAATCCCTGCCAACCGCTCTGAAGAGTAGGTAGTACATACAGGAATGAAGTGCGCAGACTTGGTCAGCCGATCCACAATCACCCAAATAGCATCAAACTTCTTCAAAGTCCGAGGAAGTCCAACCACAAAGTCTATAATGATCCTTTACCACTTCCACTCGGGAATAACCATCTGTTGAAGCAAGCCACCCGGTCTCTGATGCTCATATTTCACCTGCTGACAATTAAGACACCGAGCTACAAATCCCACAATATCTTTCTTCATTCTTCTCCACCAATAGTGCTGCCTCAAATCCTGATACATCTTCGCGGCACCCAGATGAATGGAATACTGCGAGCTATGGGCCTCCTCCAGGATCAACTCTCTAAGACTATCCACATTGGGCACACAAATCCGGCCCTGCATCCTTAACACACCATCATCACCGATGGTCACATCTCTGGCATCATCATGCTGAACTCTGTCCTTAAGGACAAGCAAATGTAGATCATCATACTGGCACTCTCTGATGCGATCATATAAGGAAGACCGAGAAACCACACAAGCCAACACCCGACTAGGCTTCGAAATATCTAGTCTCACAAACAGATTGGCCAAGGCTTGAACATCAACTGCAAGTGGTCTCTCCCCAACTGGAATATATGCCAAACTCCCCATACTCATTGCCTTTCGGCTCAAAGCACCAGCCACTACATTGGCCTTCCCCGGATGATACAGAATAGTGATATCATAATCCTTAAGCAACTCCAACCATCTTCACTGCCTCAAATTAAGATCCTTTTGCTTGAACAAATGCTGAAGACTGCGATGATCAGTGAACACCTCACAAGATACGCCATACAAGTAATGCCTCCAAATATTCAATGTATGAACTATGGCAGCCAACTCCAAATCATGAACGTGGTAGTTCTTCTCATGGGGCTTCAACTGACGAGAAGCATAAGCAATAACTCTAACCTCCTGTATCAATACACAACCAATCCCAACTCTCGAAGCATCACAATACACAGTATATAAACTTGAAGCTAATGGCAAAACCAACACTAGAGCTGTGGTCAAGGCTGTCTTGAGCTTCTAAAAGCTCTCCTCACACTCGTTCGACCATACAAATAGAGCACCCTTTTGAGTCAACTTGGTCAAGGGCGATGCAATGGATGAAAATCCCTGAACAAACCGGCGATAATAGCTTGCTAACCCAAGAAAGCTACGAATCTCTATGGCTGAGGATGGTCTTGGCCAACTCTGAACTGCCTCTATCTTCTTTGGGTCAACCTGAATACCCTCGCTGGACACCACGTGTCCCAAGAAAGCCACTGTACTGAGCCAAAACTCACACTTGGAGAACCTTGCATAAAGCTTCTCCTCCCTCAGTCTCTGCAACACAACTCTCAAATGCTCCGCGTGCTCCTCCTAACTACGCGAGTACACCAGGATATCATCAATGAATACGATAACGAACGAATCAAGATAAGGCCGGAACACACTGTTCATCAAATGCATGAATGTTGCTGGGGCATTGGTTAGCCCGAAAGACATAAGAAGAAACTCATAATGACCATATATGGTCCTAAAAGCAGTCTTAAGAATATCTGAATCCCTGATCTTCAATTGGTGAGAGCCCGAACGGAGATCAATCTTGGAGAACACTCTCGCTCTTTGAAGCTGATCAAATAAATCATCAATGCGAGGAAAATGATACTTGTTCTTAATTGTTACTTTGTTAAATTGCCTATAATTGATGCACATTCTCATTGTGCCATCCTTCTTCTTCACAAACAGAACGAGCGCACCCCAAGGTGACATACTAGGCCGAATGAACCCCTTATCTAAGAGTTCCTGAAGCTGTTCTTTCAATTCCTTCAACTCTGCTGGTGCCATACAATACGGCGGAATAGAAATGGGCTGAGTTCCTGGAACCAGGTTAATACCAAAATCAATATCCCTATCCGGTGGCATGCCTGACATGTCCGCACTACAATGTGCAAATCTGGGGTTTCAAACCCTCAAGATATCATTTACAATCATTACTCACTGAGTTAGAGTACTCACTTTACTCCCGGCACCTTGTGTGCAGATAAAGGTATTTATACACCCGGTAGCGAGTTTTGAGCCGATCGGAGGCTAAGTTATCGAAGTTTAGCAAGGTGACCGCCAGCGTTCGCGGCATCGCATTTCTTCCTTTTGTTTATAAGTCCTGTTTTGTATAATTCAGACGGTGTAGTTGTATTTATACTCTAATAGATTCTCATGACTTGTGACACCCTGGTTTGGGATGTGTCGGGATAGTTTCTTCTATTGTCATCATTATTTTCAGCAAATTATGGCTATTATATCATGTTTAGAACTGTTTATGATATTTAACTGTTTAAAAGAAATGTTCTGTTTTGGTCTGGCTGGCCTTGTCTTCACGAGAGGCGCCATCACGACCGGGTTCGGGAATTGGGTCGTGACAATTACCATTAAGGTTCCTGCCAATGGTAATCTTCTGAAGAAGTCAGGCCAAGCTGACGTATGGTTGAAACCTTTGATTGGTCAGGTCGAAAAGTTCAAGATAGAAAGTCATAGTTCTTTGACTTGGATGAATGGTTTCGTGCAATCATCATTGAAGGTATTGACTTCTTTTCATGTTCTACTCTATTTTCCTTTTGCTAAGATTCTTATCCCTTTTTTTATGTTGATAAATCTCATCTGTACGGAGGTGATGAATAGGGTTTCCCATACAGAGCAATTGATGTATGATTACTAGATTGAGGCGGATAATTGGAAAGAGCAATATAAAAATCTTCAGCTTGAGATGAAAGTTTTAGAAGAAAACAAATGTACCTTAGAGCAGTAGCTAAGAGTCATGGCATCAGAGCTAGCAGTTGAGAAAGCTTCTTACAACCAGGCGGGCAAGGATAAAAAACTCCTCGACTCATCTTTGCTGAACAACTCTCCAAAGCTACTGAAGAGATTAGAGGTCTGAAAGCCTTGTTGAATGAGAAAGAAGTTTATGTTGGTGAGCTTGTTCAAACACTCACCCAGACCCAAAAAGATCTCCGAGTGTCTTCTGATAAGGTCAAGTTCTTAGAGAGTTCACTTGCCCCCCTTACAGTCTTCTTATGATGCTGCTTTAGCTGAGAGGGAGGAACTCAAAAGTGAAATTGATCATTGGGAAAGAGACTACGAGGCTCTTGAGGACAAGACTGCCGTTGAATTAAGTTGGGCCATTTTGAACACGTGCCATGATACCCTTATGGAGGTTAGCCAAGAAGGTTTAACTTGGATGCTGAGTTAGCAAAGATTAAAGAGACCATCCAAAGTTTCTCTTCACTCATGGTTAATACTCCCGAGAATGTTGAAGCTAATCCTGGTGCGGTGGATGTACCGGCTCGTTCTGACCAAATCGAGCCTTCTGTTGCTGATGATGCCGTCTTGAATTCTTCTTCAGAACATGCTCCATAGTAAAAGTTTATTTGTGAAATTTGACTTTCTCTTTTTTTTGTTTTGTTGGTGGAATGTTTGGTGGTTTTACCTCTGGTCCCATTTAGGGGTAATGTTTTTGGTAACAACATATCCCCAGGTCTTTTCGGGGATTTATAATGACAATTAGTTTAAAACTAAGTTCATACTTAGTTTCAACTTAATATTATAAAGTTTTTGCTTCAACTTAATGCTTTTGACTTTGAGTCTCTGTTATACTTTTTGCCCTTATCTTGTTTATAAGTTCATGGTCTTGCTTCTATTTAATTTCAATATGCGGGTTTTTGTTTTACCCTTTTAACTTTTTGCATTTTAGAAATGCTTAGTTAATTTCATGGATTTTTGAATCAAACATGAATTATAAAAGAGGGCCCTTTTATATACGACACTTAATGAAGAAGACGTCTCAACTTCATAATGGTGTAAACCTACAAAAGGAGAAATAGGAACACACATGTTTCTTGGAATAACTTTGATAAAGTTTTCATTCGAACTTTTTCAAGCTTAAATAACATCTTACATGTATTTAAATATCTTTTATAACTCTTCCGTAACTGTTTTCTTTACAATAGATTTGTAAAAAAAATCCAAGGGTTTCTGTCACGACCCAAAATCCCAACCCGGTCGTGATGGCACCTCTCGTGAGGACAAGACCAGCCAATCAACAAAACAGTACATCTCTTTATAATTACTTAGCAGGAATAAGTCTAAATCATGGGCAATATAATCTTAAATGCGAAATAAACGTGATAGAACAAGGAAAACCATCCCAACTCAGCCCGAAATCGGGGTGTCACAAGTCATGAGCTACTACAGAGTTTACTAATATTTTACAAAGTCTGGAATTATCATAAATAACAAAGATAAGGGAGAAAACGGGGCTGCGGACGTCAACAGCTACCTCGTTACTCCTAGTCACCGCCTGGTCTGGAAAGAATCAGCGCTCAGGAGCGAACTCAGCTCTGCCTGTATCTGTACACATGGTGCATGGAGTAATGTGAGTAATCCGACCCAGTGAGTAATAAAAATAAATAACGAACGAAAACATGAAATCTCATAACGGCACAATATAGCGCTATCCCAAGCAGTAAAATCAGTTATACAGTAAAACAATGAGTATTAGATAATTCTTCTTTTAAAATAGTGAAGCCAATTAATTTCCACAGTAAGGATAAATCAAAGGCTTGCCCCTCGGGCTCAATATGTAAATCTCAGTATAGTATCAGCCCCTCGGGCTCACTCCCAACTCACCAGCACACAACATCAGCCCCTCGAGCTCACTCCCAACTCACCAGCACACAACATCAGCCCCTCGGGCTCACTCCCAACTCACCACACACAAGAAACGGCCTCTCGGGTCCACTCCCAACTCACCTGGGTACCCTGCGCTCACTGGGGGTGTGTACAGACTCCGGAGGGGCTCCTACAGCCCAAGCGCAATATCAATAGGCCTGAAAGCCTTCACACATCACACACGAGGCCTGAAAGCCTCCTCATATAACACTCGAGGCCTGAAAGCCTCCTCACATCACTCAACATATCCTCACGTATGGCCCTCGGCCTCAATCAGTCCAGAAAATAATCATAAGCCTCTTGGGCATCAGTAAAACAATAGTGCTCAGCTCAACAACATTATAAATATCATTAAATCTCGAGTTGAGTATAAATGTAGCTGAGTTCACAAAATAATATAATTCAATTGGACTGAGTTCAAATAATATTTCAATTCGTGAGGAAAATAGTGATGTAAATTCACAAAAGATTTCAGATAATTGGCACGAAGCCCAAATATGGCAATAAGCCCCAATCATAGTGAAAAACAATAAATCTTTATCAATTACGCGGTAAAAATATCAACTGGGATGGACCAAGTCACAATCCCCAATAGTAAATGACCTCGCGCTCGTCATACAACGCGTGTCTCATCTCAACATAGCAGTATGTTGTGCAATCCGGGGTTTCAAACCCTCAGTGTATCATTTAAAATCATTACTCACCTCGAACCGGTGAAATCTATAGCTTGCGACACCTTTGCCCCTGAAATAGGCCTCCACGCGCGTCGAATCTAACCAAAATCAGAGCGAATACATCACAATATGCTAAGGGAACAATACCCAATCGAAAATAATCGAAAAACACTAAAAATCACGAAGTTGGCAAAACCCGAGCCCCGGGATCGCTTCTCAAAAAATTACGAAAGTCACATCACCGAATTCCTCGTCTCTCCACGAGTCCGTACATATAAAATTTACCAAAATTGGAGTTCAAATGACCCCTCAAATCTTCAAATCTTATTTTCAGATCCCTAGTCCTAAATCCTCAATTTACTCCTCAAAAACATGTAATCTAGTCGGATTATTCGATGATAATTCAATATTATGGAGTAAAAATGATCACAAGTGACTTACCTCAAGATTTCCCGTGGTTTTTCGCTCAAAATTGCCCAAAATCCGAGCTCCAAATCGTCAAAAATGGAAAAATCTCCCGAACTTAACATCCTTCTCCGGTATTGTTCACGTGTTACTGTACCGGCACTGTTCACGGGTTACTGTTTACGGGTCACTATTCACCCGCGTGAGGTCACTGTTCACTGTTCACCCGCGCAGTTACTGTTCATGCGCGGGTACTGTTCACTGCTGCAGAAAATACAACAGCTTTTAAGAAATTTGCAGCACAGCCATGTTTCACTAAAATGGCTCTAACTCCATCATACAAACTCGGAATTAGACGATTCTTGTTCTTATGAGTCAAAAATAATAATACGAACACAACCCTTCAATCGAAATGCAATTTGGAGCTCGTTTGCCCAGTTCAATACCCATTTCGCTCGTTAAACGATTAACTCACATTTCACGTCAAAAACCCAATCACGACTTGATGAAATTAAACCAAAATTTTCAGATCAGTCCTATAATTCATGATTTAAATTCTGGAAGTCTCGAAATCAAATTTGGATCTCTAGAACTAAAAATGAACCTTTTGATCATTACATTTATGCTCAAAACGGCAAACATCTTCCAAAAATGACCCGTTGGGCATCCGACACACACCCGAGGCCCCCGAGACCCCGACCAATAATACCAACCAGTCCCCAAATACATTACGGACTTTCTCGAGGCCTCAAATCACATCAAACAACGCTAAAATCATGAATCAACCTCCAATCCATGTTTTATGAACTTTAGAATTTCCAACTTCTATTTCCGATGCCGAAACCTATCAAATCACATCCGATTGACTTCAAATTTTGCACACAAGTCCAAAATGACATAACGAAGCTACAAAAATTCTCCGAACTCCATTCCGACTCTCGAATCAAAATTTCACCTATCAACCGGAAATCGCCGAAATTCTAACTTTGCCAAAATAGGCTAACTTCTTCACCGGACCTCCAAATTTACTTCCGATTGCGCTCCTAAGCCTTAAATCATCACCCGGAGCTAACCGGATCATCGGAATTCAATTCCGAGCCCTCTAAGTCATAAGTCAATATCCAGTTGACTTTTCCAACTTAAGCCTTCTTAAAAGAGACTAAGTGTCTCGTGTCTTTTCAAAATTACTCCAAATAAATTCTAACGCACCCAATACCGATAATGAAACATAAGGAAACAAAAAATGGGAAGAACGGGGTAGTAACTCATGAGACGACGGGTCGGGTCATCACAATTTCTTTATGACCCATAGCTAAATACTGCCTTTAACCTAAACATTCGTAGGAGTTTGAATTTTGTATCCACGAGTGAATTTATCATACGATTTGGGAACAGGCTTGCATTTTTTTGGCTCATGACTTTTCTCTAACTTGATATTTGTTGAGTAGACTTTAGGCTTGACTTGAAATTTAATTGTTTTTGCCTTCTTTGCCTTCCTTATATATATCATATGTATATTATATAGTCCCCCAAGTGTTTGAGCTTTGAAGTATGAAATCTCGAGCACTTGATTATTCCTTCCATTCGGTCCTTTTCTTGAAAAGGAAAAACATACCGGACTCGGAGGTACAATTTTAGATGAAGACTGCTTAAACTATTATATTTCCATCAGAATAGTTGTAACCCTAGACCGGGAATTATGTTCTTTCCACGTGTCTTTCAGGTTGTAATTCATCATCTAGTGTCTTATTCTTCGTGTTTGCGAAGGAACTCTCGTGAACGCGAAGAGTGAACTAGAGTTGTGTGGAAAAATATTCTTCCAAAATGTGAAGGCTAGGTCGCGAACGCGGAGCAACGGGGGAATTACCTTTCGCGGATGCAACCAGCCTATCGCGAACGCGAAGGCCTGGGGACTGGGGGAGGGGAAGTGACCTATTCTCATTGTGAATGCGGCACATGGCTTGCGAACGTATAGGCTGGTGGGAATAAGCCTTCGCGAACGCGTAGGCTAATTGAGTCCCTTCTTCGCGATCGCGGCAAGCCCTTCGCGAATGCGAAGAAGGCCTGACGCCTGTGACTTAAAATAGAATAGTGACGGGATTTTTCCCAAGATTTCATAACTCTTTCATTAGAACTCAGCCTAGGAGCTATTTTGAAGGGAAAACGCAACACCAAATCATAGGTTTGTAGTCTTTAACTTATATTCTTCCATTTCTAACATCACCCATTGAATTCCTAGCCCTAATCTTTGTTCTTTCATGGTAGAAAACTAGGTATTTAGGAAGAATTAGGGATTTAGACCTCAATTTGAGGTCGTATTCCAAAACCAATTGTATATCCGAGCGGGGGGTGAATGGGCAAATGGATTTTGGTCCGAACCTCAGGTTTTGACCAACCAGGCACGGTGTTGATTTTTGACTTTTGGGGGAAAGTTTGATAAAATCTAAATTTATGCATTGTAGTTGGTTCCTTTAGCAATAATTGATATTATTGAGTTAATTGTGGCTAGATACGAGTGGTTTGAAGGTGAATTCTAGAGAAAAAACGGTAATTGAGCATTGAGTGGCCCGCGGAGCGAGGTAAGTGTCATGTCTAACTTTGACTCGAGGGATTAGGAACCCTTGGCTTATTTGCTATATGAAATCCATGTGAGCGGTGTATTGGTGAGGTGACAAGTAACTATGCGCTGCCAGTTTACCTGTTCTATCTGTTTCTTTCCCATTCCTCTCATATTGTCTCATTTCCTGTCATAATTGCTACATGTTTTACTTGTATTTCCATGCATAATTGCTGCTTGTTAGGCATTGTTTCTCTTTGCTGAGAGTATTAGTTATTTCGTAGTTCCGTTGCCTCCTATTATTTGCTTAAATTGGTTATCACTTCTTTCAAGGCATATTCTGGATTGATCTCACTGAGTAGTATTACTTGTGTAACGTCGCATAGTGCATAAGCTCCTTAAATGTTTTGGTTTGAAGTTGAGCCTTGTGAAGAGTTATGTGATTTGAATTGTGTAGTTTCTGTACTTGTTGAGTAACTGATATTAATATGGTGGGATCGGGTTACGTGCCACAACAGGTAGAATAAAGGTGATATATTTAGGAGGAATAAGGTTGAAATAATATATAAGGCGGGATCGGATTGCACGCCGCAACAGGTGTAATAAGGGTGGATTGTGGTGAAATAAGGGTGAACTGTGATTGTGATTATTATGATATGGTGGGATCAGGTTGCACACTGCAACAACCTTTATGCTTATATTTTTCCTTGACTGTGTTAGCTGAACGGTAGTCTTAAATTGCACTTAAGGATTGGTAATAGCTGAACACCGATGATATGCTTCGACAACTGTATTAACTTCTTGCAAGTTACTAGTCTATTTTATCATGTATTCTTTCTGATTTTATTATACACTGTATGCAGGTTATATTGTGATTGCCCCGCCGTAGCCTCGTCACTCCTTTTTCGAGGTTAGGCTCGGCACTTACCAATATATGGGGTCGGCTGTACTGATACTGCACTCTGCACTTCCTGTGCAGATTTTGGAGTAGGTCGTGCTGATCGAGAGGTTGGCTGTAGGATTCACTTGCTTGGAGACCCAAGGTAGTCTTGTTGGCGTCCGTAGGCCATGGCGTCCCCTTCTATGCTCCATACTTTACTGTTTTCCTTATTTTGTAAACAGTTGTATTTTCTTTCGGACAAATACTTGTAGTAAACTTTTAGAATATTCGTGGATTGTGACTCCAGATTCTGGGTAGTAATAGTATATAATCAAAGTGGCTATTTATATACTTCCGCATTCATCTCAACTTGTTTTAGCTTTTTTATTGTTAATCACTGAAACATAAAGGAATTGGCTAATAAAACTCTAATGTTGGCTTGCCTAGCAAGTGTGATATTAGATGTCATCACGGTCCCGATGGTGGGAATTTGGGTCGTGACAAGTTGGCATCAGAGTACTAGGTTACCTAGATCTCACGATTCACGAACAGGCTTAGTAGAGTCTGGAGGATCGGTACGGAGATGTCTATATTTATCTTCCAGAGGCTATAGAGTTTAGGAATAATTTAACTTCTATTCTTCTATTGTGCGATTTTGTTCTCTCATTGCTAATCGAACTCTTATACTCTTGTTTCTTCGCAGATGGCGAGGACACGTACCGCATCTTTAGCTAAGCAGTAGCCAGAGCCCCCAGTGGCAGCTCTTACGAGGGGCAGAGGTCGAGGACGAGACCGGGGCATGGGCAGGGCTCAGCCCAAAGCTCGAGCAGCAGCACCAGCGGTGGTGCCTCAGGTGGAGCTTGATGAGGAGGCTCCAGCCTAGACCATTCCAGCAGGACTAGCTCAGGTCCTGGAGGGGTTCATCGTCATCCCGGTACTTCAGGATGCTTTGATCTGTCTAGTGGGCCTCATGGAGAGTGTGGCACTGTCGGCATATTTCCTGTAGCACCAGCCATATCTCGGGCTAGGGGAGGAGCACAGACTCCTTCTACCCATACTCCGGAGCACATGGCTCCTCAGTTTCAAACTCCAGCAGCTCAGCCCATTGGGGTAGTTCAGTCGGGTGTTGCAACACAGACTGGTGATGGATCAACTATGTCTTCTAAGGCTTTGTGGAGATTGGATATGAGTCACAAGTAGAATACATACCCGATCAGCCAGAAACCTTCCATTTGAGCTCATCCAGGAGAAAATTACAATTAATAACATGTTCCACACACCGGTAGGAAATATATACCTCGAACCATGGTAGAAACCATTGAGAACACCTTGAAACCCCTTTGCACATAACCAAGCCATCAGAATTGAATCTTCCTAACTCAATCGAGCCACGCAGGTCGCCAAACCCAAGAGTACTACCATAAATGACGGTAGGGAATTCCTATTCAAAAGGACTAATTACTTCCATTGCTATGCTGACCCAACACCACAAAGATGACCCATTTCTTCAGTTACGTCTAGTCTTTCCTCTGAGGTAACACTTCTCCCTATAGATACACAACTACCCCAACCAAAGCTCAATGAACAAAATCCTAGCACAATCCACGTAGCCCAACAACTCATAAACTACCGTATTTCCTATGAAGCACCCCATAATTCCACGATAGAGATGTCCACGCTAAATAGACCTTATGTGAATCTGAAGTTATTTCTCTGACCCCCTTTTGATATTGAAATGTAAATACATCAATGACGTAGAAACACGGTAAGCCCCAACATCATCCCATGTAAGATCTCAGATCTTAGTCATATACAAATTTCGAGAGCCTTCCAATACCATCTATATACACTTCTTAGGCCAAAATTGAGGTAACACCTGACTCTGCAATCTGAGTGCCGCTAGTGGACTCCCCCACTTGTCGTGAAGCCATAGAAAACAACATTTGATGATCCGCAAAACTAACCTTCATAGCTCGTACAATACCAATCACAAGGTACTCCAGTTCATCTACTAAACGCATGTCCATTCTCGTGACTATCAAACTCGCTTCCTTTAGTGCCTTGAATTACAATATGTACCTTTCACTGAGTAGAAATCTCATACGAACCACATAGACTACAATAGCAACAACTATTCTCAAATAAACATCCACCTCATGACACTACTACGATCGCGACATTCCAAAATTGATAGTACAAGTCATAAGCCTTTTATGAGTAATTATACATAATGAATATATCACTGTTCCAGAATAAAAGGAAACAATGGAAATAGATATAATAGAGGGTGACTTACGAACACCCAGAAGGTGTACCTTGAAGTCTCCAGCCTCACCAAGCATAAGTTTCAAAACCAACTCAATCCGAAGTATTGGTTCTACACAAAAAAAATGTGCAGAAGCGTAGCATAGTACACCACGGTGTTACCCAGTAAGTATCAAGCCTAACCTCGGTAGAATAGTGACGAGGCCAGGCCAAGACACTACCGAATATATAACCTGCAGGATATGACTTAAATCTAATGAGAAAGGACTATCAGAGTAATACCAATAGCAGAAGGATATCAAATTGCAAACAGTAGTAACCATAAGAGGAAAACACGAATGATAACGAGAATTAACCAAGTAATTAAATAACAACATAGTTGGGGTTAGGATGAAGCATAAATGAGTTCAAGTCAGGAAAACGATGTTAACTCAACCAATTGAATCGTTTATAATACACAATTCCAACAATCCCAATCCTCGTAATCTCATATCCTAATCACAAATTCCAAACCTTTAACACACATGGCAACTTGTGCCCACATATCTCCATCTCACTTTGCACGGCAAAATCCATGTGCTACTCAGTACATAATACCCATGTCACATGCTAATTAAGGTGTCCAAGAGATTTTTACTTATATATCATAAAGTAATAGTACAGTTTCTAGTCCAAGTAGAAAATCAGTTAGAAAGATGGGTTTATTTTAGAAATCATTTGAGTGAAGAAGAATAACATTTTCAAATAAAATAAAACATCAAATAAGCTATTAAATTTAACATACGGTTTATTAAATTAAGACACAACAAAGATTCCTTTTTAAGTGAAATAAAAACCTCAGACAAGTTAAGGACATTAAGTTGAGAATAAATTGAAGTAAAATGTAACAACTATTAGAAATAGTAAATACCGAAATATACGGCGAGTCTTAACCTAGAAGTCACACAAGGTAACATGATATTAATTCTTTTATTTTAAATCACTATATTACTAACAACTCAGCAGGGCAGGAGGTAATGACTCAACGTAGTAAATTCACTTTGAAAATCAATTCACCAGAATAATAATATTAGGAAATGACGGCAAGGCAATAAGTCAATGACAATAACTCGATCCTCAGAATACAGTGAAAACTAGAAATGCAGATTATCAGAGTCTCGTATGAAGGAACTAAAGCCAATACAGTAAAATAGAGGATACCAAAATACAAGATATGTTGCGGCATGCAACCCGATCCCACCACATAATATCAATATCATAAGTCACACTTATTCCACCATATCAATTCACCCTTATTTCACATGTTGCAGCGTGCAACCCGATCCCACCATACAATATCAATATCATAACAATAACATAATATGTTGCGGTGTGTAACCCGATTCCGCCATATAATATCAATATCATAACTCACCCTTATTTCACCATAACAATCCACCCTTATTTCATCTGTTATGGCATGAAACTCGATCCTACTCTACAATAACAATATAACAATATGAATATCCTCTCTTATTCCACCACCTCCCTTATTTTACCTGTTGCGGCGTGCAACCCGATCCCCCGTACAATAACATAAATCAACAATAAAAATTCAATAACTAAATTTACCAGAATCTCTACAATCGATGGTATGAGTACACTGCAACAAGGGAACCACGTAAATCAAAGGAATACAACAACATTTACAAAATGATAAGACATGTAAGGCACGTGATAACTAAGTAGGCAGTCACAACAATTTGGACATGTAGCATATATGCACATAGTCATAGAAGAGCTCAACAATTAAGAGGTAACAAGACAATAAGGAAGGCAATGACTTCAACTGAGGCATATAAGGGCCAAATAACGAGTAAGAGGTAAATAATTGCTAACACCATCATATAGAGCATGTAAGAGTAGTTTAACAATGAGATACCACATGTTACAACAATTTAATCAAAAGCATGGAAAGAGACTAGACAATCTAAAGTGGTCAATACCACATATAAGCTGTGTACCCACTCGTCACCTTGCGTACACGACTTTCACATAACAAGATAACACAATTAACTCAATTCCTAAGGGATGGTTTCCCCTGTACAAAGTTAGAAAAGACACTTACCATAATTCGACCAACTCAATACTCAATTTAGCTTTTTCTTTACCAATTCACCATTGCTCGGCCCAATCTAGCCATAGACGACTTAAATATATCAAACAATGCAAGAGAAAATAATTTCAATTAACAAAGCTGTGATCCTTATATAATTTACGAAAAAGTCAACAAAGGTTAACTCCCACGGCCCGCACCTATGAACCTGACAAAATTTATAAAACCTGAACATCCATTCACTTACGAGTCCAACCATACTAGTTTCTCTTAAATCCAACTCCAAATCGATATTCAAAACTCATAAATTCACTTTATGAAATTTTAGACAAGACCCCCAAATTTCACTTTGAAATCATCAATCAAATGCCTAAAATAAAGATAGATTTATGAAATATAACCAAGATCGAGTATGGCCAAGTGAACAAACTTTCAATATTAAGAACTTTTGCCCAACTGTCCTGCCTCATTTTGCATGCCAAATGATCCCGAAATTCGCTTTTGATGCCTCCAATGGATTCCTTGTGAAATTTCGGTCAAGTTATGCTTTTGAATCACTCTATTTTACCTTATAATGAAGGAGATATGTTAGCTTCAATATTTGAAAATAGTGAAGATTTTTAAACAGGAAGTCAGTGGCAATTTCGTAATTAATCAGAAAAGTCTGACAACCCAATTCTTGGTAAAATGACCATAAAATCCTCATACGATGACCAAATTCGATGATTCTTTTTGCTATGTCTTCTTAATTATGATACGGATCTAATGCGTCAATGAAAACAAAAATCAGAGCTTATTTGTTTAATGTGGTACCATTATTGCTTGAAGAAACGATGTTGAAATATAAGAAAAACGAGCGCAACACAACCCAAACCTATCTGAAACTCACTCGAGCCCCTCGGGACCCCGTACAAGAATACCAACAAGTCTCATAATATAACGCGGACCTACTCGAGGCCTTAATCATGGATAACAACATCGAAACAACGAAACACACCTCAAATCAAGCTTAATGAACTTTCAAATTTTCGACTTCCAAAAACTCGTGCCGAAACATATCAAATCAACTCGGAATGAACTCAAATTTTGCACACAAGTCCTAATACATCATTCGGAGCTACTTGTGCCCCCAAACTATCAAGCGAAGTGCAAATTCTCAAGATGGACCGCCAAGTCGTTACATGTTCCTCATAAAATCAATAGAAAGAGTTAAGGAAGAATTAGTTACCATTTTCAAAATTCGGCGTAGAATATGGTTTGGTCTTCTTCCTTCTTTATTCTTTTATTTTGATGAAGACACTCTTTAGCTTCGTTGTCCATAATATGACTTCCCAAGCATCTTAGATCATTTCTGTCACGACCCCAAAACCAATCCGATCGTGATGGAGCCTATCATGAAACTAGGACAGCCAACACAATCCTAAATCAAACCAATATTTAAAATAAGGACGTTTTAAGCTATTAATTTAAATAAAAATCCCATAACATGAGTCTAAATAACAAGTGCGGAAAGAAAACACAAGCCCGACTTCGGGGTGTCACAAGTTACGAGCATCTACTAAGGTCTGAATACAACAAAGACTATCATAGTTTGGAAAATACTAAAAACAGTCTAAGAAAGATAAGAGGGAGAAGAGCAAGGCTGCGAACGCCATGCAACTACCTTGCCGACTCCAAAAGACTGGCTGGATGAAAGATCAGCGCTCGCTACCACGATCCGCAACTCCTGGATCTGCACACAAGGTGAAGAGAGTAATGTGAGTATGCCAACTCAATAAGTAATAAAAGTAAATAAAGACTAAGCAGTAAGAAAACACATAATCTGCGTCATAGCACCACATTAAGTACAGTATGTCTCCAAAACAGTATATAATTCAAGTTGTCTTGTTAAAAATCCAATTTCAGTAAAACTGTTTAGAACATCTTTCAACAGTTTTCAAACGTGTCAAACCTCCTTTTTACACTACCCGAAGGTAGCACAAGGGAGTTTTTCCAATTTAAGTGACATTATTCGAAGTGAGATTATTTATTCATTAAATTCAGAATCGCCACTTGGGATGGTTTGTTTTCCGGTGTCCCAAGCCACTAGTTTATTTTAAAATCCCAAATCAAGGAAATTTCGACTTTCCTTTTGAAGTCTACGAACCAGAAATTCTGAATAAGTAATTCTGTTAACCCGAGGGAAGGTGTTAGGCACCCCGAATTTCGTGGTTCTAGCACGGTCGCTTAAACTATTATAATTGGCCTATTATCTGATTTTAATACATGTAACTGAAAAGTAGCTGAGTAAGCAAAGTAAATCAGTGTATTCCAATAATAATTCGTCTCCCTTTACAAATGATATTTCCCCCCTTTTATAGCTATTTCTAAGTACTATGTTTCTTCCCTATCATAATAGAGCCATTATGAGCAATTAATGGAATTAATGTAACCTTATAATTAGCAATCATAACTATTTTGTGAATATTCTATAATGTTTCCCATCATTGATGCTCATTAATTATAGATAATACATATCTGTACTTTCTGCTATCTAGGTTCATTCCACCGATGCCTCTTCAAATTACCAAGAGATCCGAGTAACCGTTCCTTCTTATTTTCTTGAGCCTTTACCCGTACCTATTAAGGCTCGTGTCTCTTTGAATACTCTTTGCTAGCTGTCATTCATTGATTGATCTACGTGTCTTGACATGTCAGAACATAACTAATTCCAAGTGTTAACTTGATTTTTCCCAATACAGATAGTCCCCCCTTGCCATTTATTCAACAATTGAATATTTGGGAAGTGGATCTCATTAAAGTGAGAATTTTTGCTGCCATTCCACATATCATTATACCTTCTCCAGAACTGACGCTTTGCATGTCACTTACATTTAATGCATGCGACAAGTGGTGACATTTGATTGGTTCTGCAACCCTTCAACGCCTTTTAAGGCTTTCTACGACTACATCAATCACGAAGTGACGGTTTTTATTATGACGTTCTCATCATTACCTTTTTGTTTGATGGTTGGTTCTCACTATAAATACATCCTTTGTCTTTTCTTTCTCAGAAAAGTTTTCCATCTTTGAGTATTCAATCATCTCTTCTTCCTCGTATAGCCGTGTCTTCTTCGAACCCTGATCCTCAAAAAGTTCTTATCGTAGATGAACTTCCCCTTGCTCCTACTAGAAGCAGGAGAGGGGGAAGATTACGTAGTCTAGGGTCGGTTTCTATTAGAGGTTCTTCTTCTTCTCTACCTAGTTCCACTCCTCCTTCATCTTCTCGAACTAGGGATTCTCTAACACATAGATCTTATGCCAGAAGTTGAGATTCTAATGAGCCAATCCGTGAACCTACAGTAGATGAGATTATCCCTTCTGAACTTTCTTTTTATACTAATAGAGAATCGATTAGGAACCATGTTTCCTCTATGTCCTCTCATGATCGTGCCGATGTTTACCCTTCACAAATTACTGAAGGTTTGATCTCTGTTGTTCGTAGAGATTGCCATTGGAGGTTCGATTTCCCCATTCTGATCCCTAATGCAAATCAAAGGATTGCTTCTTTCAAGGTAGGATTTTCTTTTGTGTATACATACCCTTTTACATTAGACTTTAGACTCCCTATTGATCCAGTTATCATTGAATTCTTCCGCTTCTTCAATGTGTGTTTATGACAAATTGGTCTTATTGTATGGAAGGCTATTGCATGTTTAAGGTATTTGGCTAATTTGGCTCAATTTCCTTTCACCTTCTTTCATATAATCCACCTCTACTCCCCTAAGTTATTCCGTCATGGAATTTTTACTTTGGTGGCAAGGAGTAAGAGGGTATTAGTCATCCCTGAGAATGATAAAGACCGTGGCTGGTACGCCCGATTTATTGCTGCTCCTACGTTAGGGTTAGTAGGTGAAGAAAATATGTCATTCTATGAAAAGTGAAATTTTGCACGTAAGTTTTCTTTATAACTTTCTCTCTTCTCTTTTCTTTTTTAATAGGGTTGTACTTTTCGTGACTGTTTCACTTTTCTTTTTTCAGCAACCATGGGAACTATTGAAGAGATTCCCAATTTCCATGGTTGGGTAGAGAAATTATTGACCATTGCTCTAATGGAAGTTAGATCTTAGAAGTACCTCTCAAACATGTTTGGTTGGAAGTTTAAAACTCATGGTAAAATTTTATTCTTTTCCTTCTATTTTTATTCATTATTTCTTTAGAATGTATTTAACCCTTCTTTTTATCAGGGTTTCCTATTCGTGGTGTAAGTGCTGAGTCGATCGCAGCTTCTAGACTTTTTTTGGCAAGAGCTCAGGAGATAATCTTGAGTTCTTCATCGAAAAGGAAAGCTGACAGACCCTAGGATTTTGAAGACGAGGAGGAACGAGATGGAAGTTCTTTGGTTAAAAAGCCGCGGGCTAGAAGACGCATCATTTCGGATGATGAAGTTACTACTCCTCATTATGTTCCCATGACCGAGCCTGTTGAAGCCACTTTGGTGAGTTCTAACAAGAGACTCCCATGGAAGCTCATGACTCTGATGAACAAGTTTTTTTGTGTGGGTTTGATAATGAAGGCTTTGATTTGGTGTCTGAGGAAGTACCTTTTGCCTCTATCCCAATATTTGCCCCAATGAAACGCCCTTTTCCTGTTCTTACTACTGCTGTTTCTGCTCCGGCTCAAGGCATTATGATTTCCTCTACAGTCCCTACTACTAATATTTCTCGAACTGAAGTTGGTTCTTCAAGTGGAAGTAGAGTGATGAAGCAAATTACTGTCACAACCCCAACCCCGGCCGTGATGGCGCCCAACACAATGCTAGGCAAGCCCAACCAATTAGCATCTCACAATCTCTTTCTTTATAATTCAATACTAATTTTCGGGATTTAATACCAATTTAATATAAATAGAAGTATGAATTTTAACAGGTGAAATGTGCGGAAACCATAATCACGAAAAATCTCTGTAAAACAGCCCACTGATCCGGTGTCATAAATCTGAGCCTCTAATACAAGGTTTCAATAATCTAATACAGAAATATGTCTAAAGTGCGGAATAATAAGTGGAGATAGAAGGAGAAATTAGGTCTGCGAACGCCATACAACTACCTTGATAACTCCGATGAAAACAGAACGGCAGGAAAGCTCGCTCTATGCCTCAGGAATACCTGTAACTGCACACATGGTGCAGGGAGTAATGTGAGTACTCTGACTCAGTGAGTAATAATAATAAATAATGGCTGACAGTATGAAATCACGTAAAGTCACTAAGCAGTTCTATATCAAAGCAGTAAAATCATTTAGGCAGTAGTGAATGAGGAAAACATGTGAAATTCTTTAAACCAGGTAAAACAGATATAATCAGTATAAATCAGCTCCTCAAGCATTTCGGTTCATTTATTCATTCTTATCCTCAGTTCTCAATTCATATACTTCTCATGATAACCGAATCAAATATATATACCGCTGCGGCGTACAGCCCGATCCGTATCGCTGTGGCATAGCCCGATCCATAATAATAATAGTCGACTGCACTCACTGGGGGTGTGCAGACTCCGGAGGGGCTACTTCAGCCCAAGTGCTTTATAATTGTTGCGGCGTGCAGCCCGATCCATATAAGTAATTGCTTCGGCGTGCAGCCCGATCCATAATATGTATAATATATATATCTACTGCAGCGCGCAGCCCGATCCAAATCATATAAAATATCCTCACTATTGGGTCCTCGACCCCTCTCAGTCATTTAAAAATCACAGCCTCTCGGGCATAATGTACGGTTGGGATCTCAGCCCTCATATCTCTTTCTAATTATGATTAACATTTCAAAAATCTGGTTCATATCATTCTTAAGCAATTGGAAACATGACTGAGGATACAAATTCTTTAACAAAATAAGTGAGGAAAGCCAGTCAAAAATCCCCTAAGGGTTCTACAGGTCGGCACAAGGCCCCAAGCATGGCAACTAGCCTAATTCACAATAATAACGTATATACATTTCAATAAAAAATGTAGTAAAATATCGTTCGGGATGGACCAAGTCACAATCCCTATAGCATTGAACCTCACGTTCGTCACACAGCGTGTATCTCAACTTAGTATAGCACTATGTTGTGCAAATCCGGGGTTTCAAACCCTCAGGACATCATTTAAAATCATTACTCACCTCAAACTGGCCAAAACTCTAGCTCGCTATGCCCTTGCCTCTCAAATTGGCCTCCACGCGTGTCGAATCTATCCAAAATTAGAATGAATACGTCACAATATGCTAAGGGAACAAAGCCCAAGCAAAAACATTCAAAAAATATCAAAAATCCCGAAATTAGCAAAATCCGAGCCCCGGGTCCACGTCTCGGAATTGGGTAAAATTTACATTTTCAGAATCCTCATACCTTCACGAGTCTAACCATACTAAAATTATCCAATTCCGATGCCATTTGGTCTTTCAAATCATCATTTTATATTTTTTAAGGGTTTCACAATTTTCTCCCCAAATTCCATCCCAAATCACGAATTAAATGATGAATTCAGTGATAGATTCATGTATTCTAGCCAAATCTGAGTTAAAATCACTTACCCCGATAAATTTCTTGAAAAACCTTCGAAAAATCGCCAAAATCCGAGCTCTCTAGGTCAAAATATTAAATAAAACCCAAAACCTCATATTTATAGGTACCCCCTCAGATTTCAGCTACCGCGGGCCGCACCAAAACGACCGCGGTCCGCGTAAGCCAGTGCGGCCTGCGCAAATACAACCGCGGCCGCACATGCCTTCCTCTGCAGTGACAGGATTTAGTATTTTGGCCATAAGGTTTTCTAGAAATGTCCAAATTGCGATATCTTTACCTTTCTGGAAACTAGACACGAAGGGCTACAACTTTCGTTTTTGAATCACCTCAATATTCCTTGTCGATAAAAAGATATGAGCTTCCGAATTTGGACTAGCGGGAAGGTTCTTCACCGCGGTCGCGCCCACTTTTGTGCGGTCCGCGCGATGCCTACCGTGGCTGCGCCCGCTTTTGTGCGGTCCGCACAGCACTCACTGCGGGCGCACTCATTTTTGTGCGGACGGTGTGGGTGAGTTCTGGGGCCTGCAACCCTCCTGGACCTGCTGCAACTATGATTTTCGGCCTAAA
This sequence comes from Nicotiana sylvestris, assembly GCF_000393655.2. NCBI lineage: Eukaryota > Viridiplantae > Streptophyta > Magnoliopsida > Solanales > Solanaceae > Nicotiana > Nicotiana sylvestris. Next base: position 198,144,170 of record NC_091064.1, on the reverse strand, counting down.
ACATCCCGGAACCTACCCGGGACCCCCGAAACATCAAATTAATTGTACCAACACATCCCATGACTACGTTCGACATTTCGGAACGCTTCCAACAACATCAAATCACCAATTTAACATAGGATTCAAGCCTAAGAACTCCAAGAACTCTTAAATTATGCTTTCGATCAAAAGGTCTATCAAATCTTGTCCGAATGACCTGAAATTTTGCACACACATCCCAAATGACACAACGAAGCTACTGTACTCTCAGAATTCCATTACGACCCCTATATCAAAATCTCGCCTATCAACCGGAATTTTCCAAAATATCAATTTCGCCAATTCAAGCCTAAATCTTCTCTACAACTCCAAAATCCATTCCGATTGCGTTCCTAAGTCACAAATCACCTCCCGAAGCTAACCGAACCATCGAAATTCACTTCCGAGCCTTCTAACACATAAGTCAACATCCGATTGACTTTTCCAACTTAAGTCTTCTTAAAAGAGACTAAGTGTCTCATTTCTTACCAAATCCTCTCCGAACTTGAACTAATCAACCCGATCACATAAAACACGGATAACGAAGCGTAAAGAAGCTGAAATTGGGGAAACGGAGTGGTACTCATGAGACGACTGGCCGGGTCATCACATCCTCCCTAACTTAAACAAATGTTCGTCCTCGAACGAGTCAAGAAACATACCTGAAGCCTTACACAAATGAGGATATCTGCTCCGTATCTCCCGCTCGGTCTCCCAAGTAACCTCCTCCACGGGCCGACCTCTCCACTGCACTTTCACTGAAGTTATGTCCTTTGATCTCAACTTCCGAACCTGGGGACCCAAAATAGATACTGGCTCCACATCAAAGGTCAAACCATCATCCAACTGAACCGCGCTAAAGTCCAAAACATGAGATGGATCCCCAATATACTTCCGGAGCATAGAAACATGAAATACCGGATGCACACTCGACAGGCTGGGTGGCAAAGCAAGCTCATAAGCCACCTCCCCAATCCTCCGAAGCACCTTCAAAGGTCCAATGAACCGCGGACTCAACTTACCTTTCTTCCCAAACCTCTTAACACCCTTCATGGGTGAAACCTTCAGCAAGACCTTCTCACCAACCATATAGGACACATCTCGATCCTTCTGGTCCGCATAACTCTTCTGATGTGACTGAGCTGTACGAAGTCTTTCCTGAATCACCTTCACTTTCTCTAAGGCATCCTGAACCAAGTCTGTTCCCAACATCCTAACCTCTCCAGGCTCGAACCAACCAACTGGAGATCTACACCGTCTCCCATACAATGCCTCATATGATGCCATCTGAATGCTTGACTGATAACTGTTGTTGTAGGAAAACTCTGCAAGTGGCAAAAACTCATCCCAATAACCTCCGAAATCAATAACACATGCGCGCAACATGTCTTCCAGTATCTGAATAGTGCGCTCGGATTGTCCGTCCGTCTGAGGATGAAACGCTGTGCTCAACTCTACCTGAGTACCCAACTCTCTCTGAACGGCTCTCCAAAACTGCAAAGTAAACTGAGTACCTCTATCTGAGATGATGGAAACCGGAACAACATGCAACCGAACAATCTCTTGGATATAAATCCCTGCCAACCGCTCTGAAGAATAGGTAGTACACACAGGAATGAAGTGCGCAGACTTGGTCAGCCGATCCACAATCACCCAAATAGCATCAAACTTCTTCAAAGTCTGAGGAAGACCAACCACAAAGTCCATAGTGATCCTTTCCCACTTCCACTTGGGAATAACCATCTATTGAAGAAATCCACCCGGTCTCTGATGCTCATATTTCACCTGCTGACAATTAAGACACCGAGCTACAAATTCTACAATATCTTT